>NC_030431.2:10933082-11055582 GCF_001660625.3 Ictalurus punctatus | reverse complement strand
CCAGAGAACGAAGTCAGCTGGAATTATGAATAACACGGAAGCAAACATTTGGCTAACAAATGTGATTTCTTGCACGAGACACCATGTCCAACTGTCTCCTTCTCCCGCCTAGGGCCCTCGGTCTCTGTCTGTCCATGTCAATTCGCTATTTTTATCCATCAGGAAAAACTATGAAGAACGCAGCAAGCCGGCAAAGTGACACGTTATTTCTTCACCAGAATGCACAGTTAAAGTTTCCACAACATCCGTTTTGTTTTGTAATCAACGCTGAGAGAATGCATGATGATAAATGATAATAAACAGTGCTCTTACCTGAGCGGTTCCAGGTTTGAGATTTGCTATCGGACGAGGCAGAAGACTAGTTTAAACCAAACCATGCGCGAGCTGACGCTGCCAGTCCAAAATAAGCCCGGAATTCATGCAGTGATGCATTAGGAAATGCTAAACGTGTTGTTTTTTAAATTATTATTATTATTATTTTATTCTTAACAGTGATTCCTCATCTTCAGCGGATTCTCATTATCCCTAGCGGCTTGTTTGTATTCGCTTTTCCTCATTCGGAAAGCGACCCCACTCCCCCCGCCTCTTCAGCGGCCCATAGTGCATTTCGGAGCTTACGACGCCGACAGAACCTAACTTTCGCTCAATCCCAAATAGCGCCCTACTCCCTATATAAGTTCACTATATAGGGCGTGAAGTAATGGCCTCTACAGGCTTTGTTTTGTGGGAGTGATATGGGATTCAGCCTTTTCTTTTGACAGCGTGGAAGGAATGCGTTCATGGAGTACAGCTGCGGCCATGTTGAGAAGGTCATTTTCCAGCCTGTAGATGTAAAGGTGTGTGTATATTAGGGATGTCACGATACCTAAAACCTAGTAGTCGGTACCGATGCCACCAAAAGTACACGATACTCGATACCACGGTGTGATAAAAAAATAAATATAAAAACTCTCCTGGAGGACATCCTCCTCTGGCTGATACTGAGAGAGAGAGAGAGAGAGAGAGAGAGAGAGAGAGAGAGAGAGAGAGAGAGAGAGAGAGAGGTATTTTAGATGTCAAACAGTGTCCTGCATTCCTAAACGCACACGCACACACCCACCTTATACTCTGAATTCTAGCATTTGTTTAAATTCACTGATATGGTGGCAGACCAAAAAGATTTATTAGAAGTATGAACATGTGAATAATTATTAGTGACATTAGGCTACATTTAGCTGACAGGACACGGGCTGAATGGTGAAGCATGGTGGCCCATTAAGAGGTAGTTTATAACATCGCAATGCGTTCGTGTCGTTAACACATAACTGGCTATCGCTAACATTACATGGAGCATAACGTTAGCTGGTTTCACGGCCACAATGCCAGCTGCCTCAAACAAACATGATATAGGACCGTCTTTCAGGTGCTTTTCCAAATTCCAGGTGTTTCCTCGCTTTGTTTGAAATGAACATCATCGGTTGCACACCAAAAACCGATACTCGCTTTCCTCTCTTCCTCTCAACGAGTCGGGGCGGAGCTAAACTTGTTAAGCTAAGCTAATCTTTTGTAGTTTTTCCCATGTGCTTGCAGGCGTTCCTCTTCTTCACTTGTGGACCGACTAAAACACTTGCGCGTATTTGCTGCCCCCTTCAGGTCCGGAAGAATCGCAACTTTGTTACTTTCGTTACAACCGGTACCAACGGAAATGCCGAAAAACAAGTACCGTCACGTTTTAAGAATGTTGGTACCGACTTGGTACTAGTGTATCCTATCCACTTGGTATACTAGTGTACCAAGTGTACCAAGTGTACTTGGTACTAGTGTACCAAGTGTATGTATGTATGTATGTATGTATACCAGGTGCATGTATGTGTGTGTGTGTGTGTATATATATATATATATATATATATATATATATATATATATATATATATATATATATATATATATATATATATATATGCAAATTGTACAAACAAGAAACATATAACTAAGCATGACAGGGATATATCAATATCTAAAACTATATCTATATCTATAACACTGTAATGCTTGGTTATATGTTGGTTATATGTTTTCGTTTATACAATATGCATGGCTCCACTGATCTATATATACAGGTGCATCTAAAAAAAAAAAAAAGGCTACAGAAAACACATTAACAAATCGTCTTTATATTGTAACTCTGGGGTTTTGATCCCTAACAGCAGAACTTATCCCGGATTAAGTTAAGATGAAAATAATTTTTCATTAATTTTTAGTAACCACTTTATCCTGGTGAGGAACACTGTGGATCCAACATGTAAACCCAGGAACACTGGGTGCGAGGTGAGAATACACCCTGGATGAAACAGCAGTCCATCACAGAGCACGATGAATACACACGTTTATACATTTGTTCACACCTAAGGATAATTCACTTACTGACATGTTTTGGGAGATGGGAGGAAACCAGAGAACCCGGAGGAAAACCACATGGATATGGGGAGAAGATGTGAAACGCCACACAGACACTCCACACCTCAGCTCGATATTTTGTCTTTTCATGTTTCCCAGTTCTCAAGTTCTGTCACAGTAGGTAGACTCAGTAGTCAATGGGTCCCTGCTGAAAAATAACCCTCATAGAATTTGTCATGGTTTTAATGGAAACTGTAATGGTCCCTCTGGGTCTCTACTGGTAATTTGTTGTCCTCTATTGGTGGAAAGTTATGTTTAGTGGATACCATTAAGTACCAATAATTGTAATATTTTTAATGGTTAGCTGATGGTTTGTAATGATATTTATAGTGGAAACCATTAGAATTTCTGTGATGGTTTCTATTGTCTTTTTCAGCAGGGGTACCACCCAGTAACTCTCAGAGATAGATATTCCATCAAACCTGTGCTGGCAAGATTACAGTATCTTTGCATTTAGTCTGTTCCTGCGCCATTACTCTATACTGGCTATCAATTCATTATACATTCAGACTTTACTTTTTCAGATCACACAACAAAGGTTGACGGACAGCATGAACAGCTTGTGGCCAAGTCTCACTTTTTCTTCAGCTGGTTACTGTAGACTTGTACCTAAGAACTGGTGCTGTAACTATATAAACACTGTCCTGTGTTCATCCCAGGACTCCTATTCAGAATTTTCTCATACTGAACATTCTTTCTGGGTGCTTGGTGGCTTAGTGGTTAGCACGTTTTGTGGTTCGTATAGTGCCTCTCCCCTGTGTGCATGGAGTTTGCATGCTCTCCCTGTGCTTCAGGGGTTTCCTCTGGGTACTTTGGTTTCCTCCGCCAGTCCAAAGAAATGTAGGATAAGCAGTACAGAAAATGGATGGATGGCTGGATGGATGGATAGATGAACGTCTTTTCAACACATTCACTACTGTTTGACTTTATTTTATACAGTTGTAAAGAAGTAATGATGCCAATATAATGCCAGCATCTGGTGTCACCCAGAATATGATGGGTTCCATTTTGAGTCTGGTTCCTCTCAAGGTTTCTTCCTCACCCTGTCTCAGAGTTTTTGCTTTCCACTGTCACCAGTGGTCCTCGTTAGGTATCTACATCTACAGATTTGTGCTTATGTCAAGATTTGTTGTTAAATGTGATATCCAAATTAAATTCAGTTGAACTGAATCAACCATGAACTTTCCCAATATGAATTTGCATGTCTAGAATACCACCAGCTAGGAGATCTGAGAACAGTCAACATTTAATTCAGGGCAGAAAGTATTGACTCCAGGTACACCATCATGAAATGCTTGTAAGTTTATTTAAATTACATTTACATTTGTCTTGGAGATACAGTACTTTCATTCCAAACTTACAAGTGAGGTAGTATACTATCCAAGCATATAGCTCAGGATCTTTGGACAACACATCCTTATTAGCCTTGAAAATATATTTGTGACATTAGCATTAACATATTCCTTGAGCTCCAAAGTTTTAATCGTGTCGTTTTCTGATCAGTAGGTGGCAGTACAAATTCACGAGTAAAGGAATGTTCACAAATGTAAGTATTTATTTATTTATTTATTTGCCTTTCAGACCTTTTTCAAATTCAAGGAGATTATTTGTTTGAAGCACTTTGTAATGGAATTCGCTGTAAAGTGCTACTAAGTTTGTGTGAAAATATTGCATACATAAAACAAATATTTTATCTCTCATTAGCTTAAGGGCAGGAGAAATGCATATCAGTAATGAATAATATGTAAATATGTGACATTTTTAGTGGAAAACGTATAATGATTTACATTCACGTCCCCAACTGCTGACATGGAAAGACTCCAGCCTTGAACTCTAACAAGAAAATCAGCAGAATTTGGGGTTTTGAAACCTTGCACTCTCCGTTTTAAAGATGATGAGTTTAACTTTTATTCATCCATCCGTCCATCCATTTTCTATACCGCTTATCCTACTGGGTCGCGGGGAGACTGGAGCCCATCCCAGGGAGCATTGGGCACAAGGCGGGGTACACCCTGGACAGGGTGTCAGTCCATCGCAGGGAACTTTTAATCATTTAGTCATGAATCTCAGTGCTTATTAGAATGAACTGAATATTTAAAAAGTCACATGTTACATATTATTTATGACTGATATACATCTCTCCTGACCTTAAGCTACAAAACGAGTGATAAAATATTTCCATATACTAATATTGTTTTATGGATGCAATATTTTCACACAAGCTTAGTAGCATTTTACAGAGCATTCCACTGTAATCCAGAACACATGATCAAATTATGTGATGTAGAGTGTAGAGTTTTTGTCCACCTCAATCCTTTTTTGTGCGTGCATTTTATATGCTATGCATGTACGTGATTGCAGAACACTGCACAATCCTGAGAACAGCATGTGCCTGGAGAAAGAGCTGGCAATGTGACATTGCCTTGCCTTCCTGTGAGCAAGCTGGGAAAGTGCTGAAGAAGCAAAATTTAATCTATAATCTGTCATGACTGACTTCCTTTCTCTTACTGTGGATGAAGGAAAGTGACAGACAAAACAAAGTTGCACCTTTGTCTTTGTCATAAACCACAAATGATTTCCTTAATGCTTTAAAATGGGGATGTAGCCATTTGTCCTGTTTCTCAGCATCACTGACTCTTACTGACTCATGCATTTCCAGCAACTCACTCAAACCTTGGTTCATACTCACAACTGGGAAGAACACAACAACATATCAGTTCATACCTGATATAAAATGCGTGTTTTGTTTAAATTTATAGCTTAGAGTAATTATATTAACAAAAGGGGTATTTAGTTAAACACATATTGTGGTGAAAAAAACCTACAACTAATAATAAAAACTATCAACTATAAAATCTAACTTTAAATAAACCATATTTATATAGCACATTACATACTGTATACTTAAATAGCAAATAATAATAATAATAATAATAATAATGGTAATGATAATAATAATAATGTAATTAATATTAACAGTGACAGATTAAAAGAAAACAATAACAATCAAAAAAATTGTGTGTAAAAATAGAATCAAAATACAAAAAAAAATTAACAGTAATGTAAAGGTAAGAGATGTTAGAGTGTTTCAGTTTTTTTTTTTTTTTTTAACTGTGCTAGTTGGAGTCTGAGAGATGTTTAATGGTAATGTGTCTCTGGTGCATTAAAACCAAAGGCAGGCTGCTTCACCACTCTTTTCCCACAAGTTTCATATGTTGAATATGGTGAAGGCTAGCACTATGATGATCTTCTAGGCACAATTTGGAGCATAATTTATCTTTTTATATATATATATATATATATATATATATATATATATATATATATATATATATATATATATATATAGAGAGAGAGAGAGAGAGAGAGAGAGAGAGAGAGAGAGAGAGAGAGAGAGATTAATATTCTCATTTCTACAGTACATTTTGCACAAGTTGTACTTTGCTTGTGAAAGCAGTAGGAGGAAATTTTGTGAGAGGTGCTTTACAGTAATCAAGATGAAAAAAACAACAAAACAAAGCAAAAGCATGGATCATTTAATTCCAGAATAACACTGAAGGAGTTTGCTGTAACACTTTGATTTCCCTCAATGCACTCTAAATTTCAGAAGGTTTATGTTGGAGTTATGGTTATGTGGGTGGCTTTGGTATTTATTCCAAACACATAACAGCTGATGCATGTGTGTCTGTTTGTGTTGTGTGAGTGGTTTATAAACTATATCCCTCAGTCTGTACAGGATTTATGAGTTTTTTTGTGTGATACTTGCAGCCAAAAACGCATGACTTTGCTGCAGCTTTTTTTTTATTTTCAAAATTTATAGTGTGTGGAGTTTTTTGTGCTTTTTTTGTGCTTTTTTTGTGGAAAACTACTTCAATTCGTCAAAATTGCAATTGCACAAAATTGTTTTGCACGCTCTTTCGCAGTGATGTTTGTTAGTAAATGAGACCTTTTAGCTGTACTCATTCTGGACGCATGTGAATCGAAGAAGGCTTTGGCTGAATACACGTTGTGATTGTGTGTGTGTGTGTGTGTGTGTGTGTGTGTGTGTGTGTGTGTGTGTGTGTGTGTGTGTGTGTGTGTGTGTGTGTGTGTGTGTGTGTGTGTGTGAGTGAGTGAGTGTGTGTGAGTGTGTGTGAGTGTGTGTGAGTGTGTGTGAGTGTGTGTGTGTGTGTGTGTGAGTGTGTGTGTGTGTGTGTGTGAGTGTGTGTGTGTGTGGGATGTTTAGATCAGCATATGGATTTCATGTGAGTACCTTTCCATTAATGTGCTATGATGTGCCCCCACCCCCTGTGGTGAACGGAGAAGCCTGTATGTAATTAGTATTCAGGTGCTCTGCTGCCATTATGTCTGTATGAATGGACATGTTTTGAATATCAAAGGGATGAAAAAGAACCTACAAATACATTAAACTCTGTGGATTATTCTGGTAATAAAAGAGGTCTGTTTTCCATTAGTCTTGAGCAAATTATGTGCAACAATTGTTTATGTGGATTTTGTCAATAGATGTAATTATTATATCCAAAGTAACAGTGAAAGAGTGACAGCTTTCTAATTAACCTCATGAACCTCATAGAGTCAAAGGATTCATTCATTCATCTTCAGCAGCCTCAGTAACCTGGTCAGGGTCACGGTGGATCCAAAATCTATCCTCGTGGATGGGAGGATGGTCAGTGTCAGGGCAGCATACACACACACACACACACACACACACACACACACACACACACACACACACACACACACACACATATACACATATTCCCAACTGGGGGGAATTTAAAATAGCCAGTCTACCAGAGTTGGAAAATACATGAGCAACTGTACTTTGTTACTGTATACATTGTTTTAAATAAGTATTATTTTTGTATTTATACTTTAGTTGATTACATTTCCTAGAGGGAAAAAACATACTTTTTTTAACACTTTTTTTTTCACCCAAATTCAATCCCAACTATGGATTATACTTAAGTGAAAGTACAGATTATGTGTTTTTACTCAATTAAAAGTAGAAGTATCCAGCCAAAGCATATGTACTCAAGTGAAGGCAACAACATTACTTTTGAATGTACTCAAGTATTAAAGAGTAATGAAATTATGTTAGTCATGTTTTAATGTGGAAAAAACCTTCTAGTTCGTATCTAAAACTGTTTAGATAAATATTATTTATCATTTTAAAGCAACTACAAAAATTTGCCCCAAAATTCCATTCAATCTCTGTAAATGCAATATTTAGAATTAGCTAGAATTTGACTTGCTACCTAGCCAATTATGTTAGCTACAAGATTACAGTAGCTAGTCCAACCTGGCCTTAGCAATGAACACAGGCTAATATTAGCAAATTAGCATACCTAAATGTACCTCAGCATGTTTTTTCAAATTAAATGGAGCATTCATGCTTTCTAGGGAGGCAAAGGAGACATCTCAATTTAAATGAGTCGTTGCTTACTACAGCATATTAAAACATTTTATTGAGGTAGTGCCAGGGTCACTTATCCTCAAGTTCCACACTTCAGTCCAGTGGCTTATCCCTCTTCAAACACACATGGATAGCTACATTGTGAAGAATGAGAAGGTTACAGCAGAGATGATATGAGAATTTTAGCTTTAATTTCTCATATTTTCATTTAGATGTGTTAAACAACTTAGAACATGACACCTTTTATTTGAACCGACTCATAAGTGTTTCTTGCTGCCCAGGTGTGCCCTGTTTTAACTGACTGTTTAAAGAATTAATAGCTGTGAATGTCTACTCTACATTTTTTTGTTAAAAAGGATAAACCAAAAGGAAGACCAGAGAGCTGTCTATGGGAGCAAAGCAAGTCATTTTGAAGCTGAGAAAAGAGGGAAAATTGTGCCATCAGAAGCATTGGGCATAGCAAATACAACAATTTGGAATGTCCTAACAATCAGACTGAGAAAGTAAGGTAAAGTTTGGTGTTCCACAAGGTTCTGTTTTAGGCCCACTGCTTTTTTCTTTATATATGCTACCTCTGGGTCAAATTATTCGCAAACATGGAATTAGCTTCCACTGTTATGCTGATGACACACAGTTGTATGTTTCAGCAATGCCAGATGAGGGACACCAGCTTAATAAAGTTGCATTTTCACGGGTTCACTCAGGTTTGTTGATGGTGGAATGGCTGTCTGCCTTATGTCCCAGGGTGCCCTCATGTCTGTGTTACCTTCTGTCTCTCCCTTTTAGTTATGCTGTCATAGGTAGTCTTGCGGGAGTCCCTGCTTGCACTCCTGAAAAGTACATTGTCCTTAACCATTACGGGACAATAAGCATACTTAATAATCTCTATTTCTGTCAAGCTACACATTATACTCCTGAGATACCAGTGATCCTGACCCCTTCTGCTCTCCAGAACTGCCTGATCTATACTGATGCCCTACTTCTGGTTGGAGTTATCATCAATTGGAAGTCACATGCTGCTTCTAAGGATGGCCCCACATGGACAGCCTAAAAACCATTGAGATTACTGAGGATGGTACCACTTAAAAACCATAAAGATGGCTTTGGACCTCAATTCATATGAACAGTTATGCTATGATGGCTTTAGGACTACAATTGCCACAAACAGTTTTGCACTCAAGTCTCTATCAGTGAACAGGTCAGCCAAAGAAAACAACAGAAGTTGATGACAGAAACATTGTAAGTGCCCAAAAACAACACTTAGTGACATCACCAACAACCTCCACAGGGCAGGGGTGAAGGTATCACAATCCAACATTTGAAGAAGACTTCAAGTGCAGAAATATAGAGGCCATACTACAAGATGTAAACCACTCACCAGCAGTAAGAATCAGAAAGCCAGATTGGAATTCGCAAAGAAATACAGAGGTGAGTCACAAAATTTCTGGAACCAAGTGATGGAAAGGCCAAAGTGTGGAGAAAGAAAAGATCTGCTCATGATACAAAACATACAAGCTTATCTGTCAAACATGGTGGAGGTAGTGTCATGGCTTGGGCTTGCGTGGCTGCTTTTGGAATGGGATCACTAATTTCTAGTGATGATGTAACTCATGATGGTAATAGCATGAAGATTTCTAAAGTCTACATACGTCTGCCAATTTACAGAAAAATGCATCCAATATAATTTGGAGGAACTTCATCATGCAGCAAGACAATGATCCAGTACACACTGCCAGCACAACAAAAGACATCATCAAGGGGGAAAAGTGAAAGGTTTTAGACTGGCTAAGTCAATCACCAGACCTCAACCCAATTGAGCATGCATTTCACCACCTGAAGAGGAGACTGAAGGGAGAAACCACCTCAAACAAACAACAAAACATCTTTTGATCTCAAACCCAAATGTCTTCAATGTATAGTGAAAACAATAGACTTGGCCTTGCTGTTCCAATACTTTTAGAGGGGACTGTAAATAATATTTATTTCAACAGTTTTAGATAAAAAAAATTAAAGTTACTTTTCACACGACAACTTTATTTCATAAAAACCTTTACCTTTTACTTTTTAATATTGAAGGAGCAACTTTTTTTTTACTTTCAGTTAAGTAGATTGATGGTTTCTATTTTTAATTGAGTAAGATTTTGACACATTATCTTTAAATATACTTAAGCATAATTTCTTGGTATATTTTCCACTTCTGCAAGCCACCTACTGTCTACAGCCAGTAACCTGAGCTAAAGATCAAGGACCCTGAATCTGTGAGTTGGCAACGCAATGCTGTGTCACCATGTCACCCAGGTCAAAATGTAAATTAAAATCTTATTTTAGGTGCAGTATGCATATATTTTAACCCTTCTACCTCTAAAATCATTCCCACCTAAGGTTAATCTCAGTGATTGTGAATCAAGACCGCATGTGAATCATGCAGGATATTGATGAGTGTTCCTGGCAATATTTTCGTACAGGAACAAGCACAATCACAGGATGTAGTGTTTTAATCTCGCTTATATGTGATTCCAGATTATCCACTGACCATACTATAACCTTAACCAAAACACATCACATTATTGTACAATAACATACATACTACATATTTAATATGTAATAAAAATAACTAGTCTGCTACATAGTCTACTACATATGTTGCAAATTGTATTTTAAAGTACAAAAACTATTATGTAGCAATAATTACACTGACGGTAATGCTTATATTTTTTATTTTTTATTTTTTTGCAATACAATTTTCAATTTGGAAATTTGTAACTAAATATGGGACGATCCCAGGTACATGGCAGTATTTGATGTTAAGATCCATATTTAGACATGACAATCATTACCAATTAACATTCAGGTAAAAGTTGGATACGTGAAGAATTTTACAAATATTATTTCACATATTGTGTACATTCAGTGAAGCAGTTTCACGACTTACCACTGTTATGGCAACACTGGGTATTAAGTCCTGAAATATACCTGTCCACATTAGTTATTAAATTTTTTTTAAATTAGCAAACTGTGGACCAAGTAGTAGTTGTAAGTGCATCTCTGGAAAGTAAATTCTGAGTAATTAATGCATTGTGGCACAAAGTTGAGATATCTTGCATCAACTTGCAACTTTCATGCATGTTTTTATGTACTTTAAAATCTTATATGTAATTGATGTATGCATAAGTACTGTATGTATCAGTAATTACTTACTATAACTACATACCTATATATATAACTACTACAGTAATAACTACATAATTACCTATTAAATAGTATAAATAAACCTATTAATACGTAAGTCCTTACCATACTGTAAATAAAGTGCTAAAATTACTTTATTGATGCACAAAAAACTGGAATGCTTGTGGATATCATTAAAGCACTAAATCCTCTGAACAACAATACAGTCTGCTTTAATTCGGCTTATATACCTTGTATCTATACGTAGCTGGTAACAAACTAAATATGTGAATATGTTCCGGGAGTAAGAACAGAAAGGGCCCCTTCTGTTCATATTCCTGATAAACACTCCCTGTCATTTGCTCTCTCTCTCTCTCTCTCTCTCCCTCTGTGAGTGTGTGTGTGTGTGTGTGTTCTAAAATCTGCATGCTATCACAAACACCAGATGCTCTCATTTCATCCATTACACACACCCCCTGTCTTACATGCCCATGTTCTCTCATACATTTCCCCACAATGCAAGGCCTGGAAAAGGGGAGTAATGGCCTCAGTCAGACTTCAGACAGAATTTGTCTTCCCATGAGTTTGCTTGTACAAATTAAATAAATAATTGTGGAAAGTGTGCATGTTGTATGATGCTGTGACAGGCAAAATAAAAATTTTAATGCTGAGTTGCTTGGATTTTCCCATTTTATCAAGGGCAAAATGGAACTGGCTCTAAATGTAGGCCTTTAAATACAGCCACAGGTGCACTCTCAATTTAACTCCTAATTATGCCATTAACCAATCAGAAGCTTGTAAATGTCATTATATCAATTCCTATAATCTTCCAGGCTGTTTACAGAGTCAGTCAACTTGGAGTATGTAAACATTTGACATTCTGGAATTCTGTTATAGTGAATTAAATCTGACTTTAAAGCTGTCTTTAAAGAAATCTGTTTCTATTTTAATTAAAATGACCTCTAATGTGAACAAAGTAGATGCCATACTTGGCTTACCAAAATAAATCTATGGTAACATGAAATAACTTGTGAAAAACTGACATTGCAAATCTTTAGTCTAGGTAATATATATATATATATATATATATATATATATATATATATATATATATATATATATATATATATATATATATATATATATACTCAGCAAAAATGAAACATCTCTTTTTCAGGAGGCTGTATTTGAAAGATAATTTTAGAAAATTTAAATAAGCTTTACAGATCTTTATTAGAAAGGGTTTAAACAATGTTTTTCATGCGTGTTCAATGGACCATAAATAATTATTGCACATGCAGCTGTGGAACAGTCCTTAAGACACTAACAGTTTACAGGCGGTAGGCAATTAAGGTCACAGTTACAATAACTTTGTACACTAAAGAGACCTTTCTACTGACTCTGAAAAACACCAGAAGAAAGATGTCTAGAGTTCCTACTCACCTGCGTGAACATGTCATAGGCCGGCTGCAGGGAGGCATGAGGACTGCAGATGTGGCCAGAGCAATAAACTACAATTTCTGTAATGTAGGACGCCTAAGACAGTGCTACAGGGAGACAGGAAGGACAGATGATCGTCCTTGCAGTGGAAAATGACATGTAACTATGTGTCCCCCCAGACGTGATAGAGAACTTGCGAATGCCTTGGTGGAAGAGTGGAGTAACATTTTATAGCAAGAAGTGACAAATCTGGTGCAGTCCATGAGGATAAAATGCACTGTAGTACTTAAAACAGCTGGTGGACACCAGATACTGACTGTTACTTTTAATATCGACCCCCCCT
This sequence comes from Ictalurus punctatus, assembly GCF_001660625.3. NCBI lineage: Eukaryota > Metazoa > Chordata > Actinopteri > Siluriformes > Ictaluridae > Ictalurus > Ictalurus punctatus. The sequence goes on along the minus strand of NC_030431.2, from coordinate 11,042,779 downwards.
TTGTTCAGGGACTCATTATTCCATTTCTGTTTGTCAAAGGTGTGTGAAACTTGTTCAGTTTATGTCTCAGTTGTTGAATCTTTTTATGTTAATATAGCTATTTACACATGTTAAGAAATTTGCTGGAAATAAAAGCAGTTGAATGTGAGAGGATGTTTCCTTTTTTGCTGAGTTTATATATATAGTATCTTGTAGTATATTTTATGTATTTATTTTCTTTTAAATAATCCAGCTAACTGATTGATAAATAGATGTATCAGTTATGGTGCAGCCCTAACTGGAAGTATCCCCAATTAAGTGCCCAACCTCTTCGTCTGTTAATAAAAGCAATCTTGTATTTGCATATCGGGATCTGTTACATTTTATGATGCAATACTGTATATGTGGGGTCATGTGGGAAATACTAACTCAGACACTCAACTGAGCTTCCCCCATTTTTAAAAAGAATACAAAACCACTCACCATATCCACTATAAACACACACAATAAATTTTCAGGCTTTGAAAAAACAAATAGCTTTCCCCAAAGCAATTAATCATAATAGACACATTTTTATAAAGTTATAAAGTGATCTTTAAAATATGGCACATGCTATTTGTCCTCAGACGACAAATACTTTGCACCCATCTTAGTCTTTTCTCACTCATTGCCAATTATCACACAATATCCACTAATCTAGCTTGCTTAACACAGGGTGTCCCAAACGTCTCCATGCATAGGAGAAATTAACAATTTTTAGCAAAATGTAATTATTTACAAAATATGCTCTACATGATTGCCAGTTCTTTGTAAACACACACAGATTCGTTTCTCCCACTCGACTTGATTGATCCAGCCATGAGAATGATTTCAATACTTTTGTCAAAGGCATTCTTAAAGGCTGTCTGAAAAAAAAAATTGGAAGACTTTTTACTAAAAAGTGTTCGTTTCCCCAATATTTGTCATTTGCAACCAGTATTTTATGGTATGTAGTACACTGAACCAAAGGAAATAAAAGCTAGGGGTAATGTCACATGATCAAGTTTCTCTTAAGCTTCACATTAATTGCATACAGAGCTTCACCCTGTTGACCCAGAGACACTTTACAGTCATGCTAATCCTGTTAAAAATGGTAACAACTGCATTGCTGTTACCGTGTTGTTTAATGTCATTCACAAAGCTGTAAGCAGAAACCGCATTATACCCAAAACTGAAAATGACATTTGCTTTTAGTAAATTTATCATGCAGGTTAACCCCTAATGTAAAACCCAGACAGCAAATGCAGGGTGAGGTTGCTGACTTTACCAATGAGGTGTGAATGTGCTTCTTACTTTTTTCTGGCTATGTGCATGTGGGAGAATCTTCTAGCATGCTGATATGCCGTGGAGACCTTCTGGAGAGGTGTTTTTAAAAGATTTTCTTTGCCAAGACTATTACACTTTTACTTGCTCCTGCTTTTCTGTGCCTTTTCCCTTGATGGCGATGAGTAATGTGGAGTTCACGTGTGATCTTTTTTTTTTTTTAACCAAACAGACCACATGCACGTACAGTCACTGTAGTAAAGTGTTCACACGCACAAGCTTAGCTGACCTGCCCAAAACCACATGCGCAGGCACACACATAAATGTTTTAAGACAACCACAAGCTGATGTCTAACAACTATTTTTCAGAGCTATGGAAAATTGTGAATAATCTATATTCATCACCTGAATAAAGACACAGATCAGCTAAACAGCACGTTTTGCCACCATGAAAGTCTCCAAATTTGACCTAAATTTTAAAAGTGAATAATCTATGAATAAGTTAATTTTTACATCATTTCAAACTACATAAATAAAAGTAAATAAATGGTTTAAATTATAAACCATATAATGTTTTTTTCCTGCCTTAATTACTAAATGTGGAAAAGTCGGTATAGTACATATTTGAAAAAATATACAAACACATCAGTCAGTTGACCCCCCCAAAAAAGTCTGTCTGAAGACATCAGATCATGGAAGGTGTGCCTTTTAGTAAATATATTTTTAATATTTTTAAACATAATACATAGCATACGCATTGAGGCACAGCCTGTGTATAGGTTCGTTATGGAAGGATGCAGTATAAAAAGGACAGTTAACCTGTTATTTCTCAATTACAGATACTTTCGATCAGCAGCTACATATACATATTCATATGTTTTATGAATCTGTTATGAGTCTACAGAAGACAAAAACTGATTTCTCATGGATTAATTTGTGTTACCAAATGGGAGAACAAATAGGGTTCAAAAACGGACTGGAAAGTACATTTGTGTAGCACTTAAACAGTTTGTAGAGAATAAAACAAACTATTAAAGTAAATGTAATAACAAATAAAATAAACCAATTACAATTATCTAACTGTTTTAAGACATACACACACAAAATGCACGAAAAGTTAATACACTTACCAACCAGTCATGGGTGACATATCGGAAACTTGATGAACATCCTTTTAGTTTTAGGTTTTTTTTTTTATATTTTTATTTATTTATTTATTTTTTTATTTATTTTTTTTACCACATATTCAGAAACCATGAATTACTAATAGTAAATTTCTAATAACTTGAAAGACTGAAATAATTCATAGACATCTACAAGGTGTCCCAGAATTCTCCAAACATAGTGGAAATTAACACTTTTTAGCCAAATATAATTTATTTACAAAATGTCCTCTACATGATTGCCATTTCTTTGTAAACACACACGGAGTCATCTCTCCCATTCATGATGAACTCGTGTTAGCACATCTGGTTTTGTATTTGCATGTCCATCACAACTTTGCAACAGCTTCCTGATCCAGCCAAGAGAATGATTTCAATATGTTCTTCTTTTGTCAACGGCATTCTTAAAGGCTATCTGAGAAAGAAAACATAATATAAACTAAGTATGATTCATTTCAGAAGACATTTTGCTAAAACGTGTTCATTTCCCCTATGTATGGAGAATTTTGGGACACCCTGTATAATAGCTTCCTTGATTCCAGAAGTCCATGATTTTTAAAATATCAATACACTGTGCAAATAAAATTATTTTAGTGCAATTCATTACCAATTGGTGGGGCTATAACCTCTGAACCAGCCTTCACACCCACAGTGCACCCCCAATATACAAAATACAGATCAAAGCTAACCCATTTCAAATGCTACATGTTTAGAATGTGCAAACATGTTAAAAAATATGAAATAAATATGTTTAATATTTAAAAGAGCTTTCATTTTGGAAAAAAGTGCTCTTAGAATACTCTGAATTTTCAACCAAAGCTCTTAATATTCATTTTAATACTCTATGAATTAATGTCCATTAGACAAACGGAGATGAGCATAGACATGAGGAGAAATTTACTTATTGCACCAGCACATTTATTAAGTCCAACACAAACAGACTAAGGTGTTAGGATCTAATACTCTACCCTCTGTCATAGCAACACAGAGCCATATCCAGAGTTGTGTGGCATGTAGCGAGGAGTTAATGCTGAACTTATGCACATTGGTATTCAGAGTTCAAATATAACTACAGACTTAAGTGCTACTCAGACAGCTGTGCAGGGATTGCACACGTGGTGAGGGGTTGATGAAACAGTGGCATATCTCAGTTATGTGCAATTCTGACCTTGAACTTAAGTCAGTTTTTCTTGCTCAGTATCTGCTTGAGCAGTATTTCGTTCTGCACCACTGGCTCATATTTTGATGTAACCACAATATGTCACACTGAAATTTATGCTTTGGGATGTAAATTCATGCAAAAAAACCCAAACAAAAACAAAACAGACACACAATGTTATAATTAAAAACATAAATATGACACAATTAATTAATTAATTGTATTGTCCCTGTAAAGTCCATGGAAAGTTTATCGCTTTTGTTTTTTTTGGCATTGGGTGAAACAGCATCTTAAATGTTTATCAATACTTTGTTCCTCTTGAGGATCTTTTTTATGGATATAAGTATGACCAATCCTTACCTGAACTGAGCTGTAAGCATGGCAGATGAATGCTTGCTCAGTGTATCCTTTGGGCATGATTTCTACAACATATAACCAAATCATTGGCATTAATCACACAGGTAGATGCCGCCTGTAGCACCTCCTCCGGTGCCCAGAGGATTACCGCCATTCCTTCAGCCTTGCCAACAAGCCTAACACAACAAAAACCATACGGGCCTCCCCAGTGACTAGTTTATTAATTAGACAATGCAAAATAGTGAATTAAAAGCAAATAAAATTGTATAAAATAGTACATTACGAAGTGCTGGATCTCGCACACACACACACACATGATCAAGTGTTGTATGTTGCCATATAATGACGGTGGGGGAAAAATGAAATGATACAAGTTTTGAAACTATAGGGACTGGATTTGCATGTGCACATAGATCTGTGACAGTCTCAGAATTCACAAGCTTCGTTTTTTACATCTCCATCCTGTTCTCTTACTCCCATCACTACATCCTGAGTCCGCAATGCTGACTCTTTTCTGACGTTTACTAAAGGTCTTTGTATTATTCTTCTATGAATGGTGCAGAGCTAATAGAATAAAGTTTACTCTATTAGCTCTGAACCATTCATAGTACTCAATAAACGGTGATAAAAGATAAGCATTGAAATATTAAACATTTTATCCATTTATGAATGAATGGTGAAATCCAAATCAATAGCTCCAGGAAGTCATGAATATAAACATGTAACAGATTTCAGTGTTTCTTTTAGTAGGCAATAGAAGTAATGCACTGGAAACACATACATCAATCATTTCAAGATGTCTTTGAATTATCCACTGCAGTATTTATCTGTCACTTTCAGGCCCAAGAAATGTCCTACTTGTAGTATACTGCTGACAGTGAAGCCTCACTATCATTTGAAAAAGATAAAGATAGATTAATGGAATTGTTTGAATTGTTTGATTGTCTAGACCATGTGGATCTACTGATACATAATCAGGAAAATAGTCCCTCATGCCCCTTTTGGCTCAAATAAAATAAATTACACATATGGATCTTCGATGGTGACTAAATTAAAAAAAATACAAATTTTGAGTTCACATAACAACAGAGAGCTTACACTCTATAAATAACACACAGTTGCCTGTGTGTATGAGAGATGCCTGTATTTATGTGGCCTGCACCACAGCCCTTACTGAGTGCACTTACTTTCCTTGCACACACATCCAAAAAACCATACAATTCACATCGCACTTATTGAATGAACCCCCTATAGATGCCATGGCGGTCACTTCCCAGGGTTCCTTCTAAGAGTGTGCAGAAAGAAAGATGGATGGTCATTCTTACCCAGGTCATTAAGTGGGTGAGCAAATATTCCCTGAGCCATTTTTAAAATGACAAGCCCCTCCCTTGTGGAACGAGCAAAGGGACAGTGGGATAAACATATAACTTTTCCAGAAAATCTCTTTCCATGATCTCATCTATACCTTCAACCTAGCACACAACATTTGAGAGGCTCAGTTCAGGAGTTAAACTAGTGTTGAGAAAGTAGGGGACCCTTGCTTATTATTATTATTATTATTATTATTATTATTATTATTATTATTATTATTATTATTATTTTTAAATTGGTATCAACAATGTGGTGACATTACAGATCAAATGTATACGTATGTTATTATATGGAGTTCCCACATGGGATAGACTTTTCAAATAAACATGGTTTTCAAGAGTTATTGAACTCTTGTATAATTATAGGGTCCTTAACTTCCTAAAGTGATTCTACTCTCTGATAGGGAAAGTCTTTATTTATGGTTCTACATAGAGTTCTCCCAGAGGAGCAAACAGAAGGATCCTTAAGAGTTCTAAATTCAACCTGTTTTCTTAAGAGGTTATTGTGTAAAGTTCAAATTAATCGCTTACCTTTTTTCAAGTTTGCAGTTTTTCTTGTTTGACAATTTCCATCCATCCATCCATCCATCCATCCATCCATTTTCTGTACCATTTATCCTACACAGGGTTGTACCTATCCCAGGGGACTAAGGGCACATAGTGGGACACCCTGGATGTGGTGCCAACCAATCGCAGGGCACAATTGCACATTATGGACAATTTAGCCTACAACACATGTCTTTGGACTGGAGAGGAAACTGGAGTACCTAGAAGAAACCCCTGAATCGAGCCCCCAGGGTGAAAGACAAAAGTACAAAAATTTCTTGACTAAAAGTATGCATTTTATGAATTTCTTTATGAATCAGTGCACAAGAGTTTTCCATCATCATTATTATAATCACCATTATGCCATGCTATGATTTAGTCCTTTACAACAGAAAGGATCTTAAATGATGCCTCTGAAAGTACAAGGAATGACACAGGCGCCAGTGTATTTTTTGCTTGTTTTGTCATTTGCTTAAACTTACAGGAGAATCTATACCAGATGTCTGTTGCACCTAGGCTTTATTCAGAGTTGTTTTTGCCAAGCACATGTTTATAACCCTTTGGCATTTTTCCATTTGGCTACTTCTTAACTAAATGGAAGTCCTTTGCTTTTCCCTTTATGTTGGTTTTCCTTTTTAACAATCTGCTACAATTACACCTTTACCTTTACTGCTTTTCTAGATCAAATACACTGGATACCACTCAAATGACTTTTCATCTGTCTATTATATTCTGCTTTTGGACTTATTTCCCCATGTACATCCAGCTCTGTCATGGCCTATTGCAATCTCTCAAATCTTTACTCAGTAAGTCAAGTGGTTGGTTGTGGTTAGGTTTGGGTTTGTTGGGTTGCAGGCTGCTATGATTTTATCTAGTTTTATTCAGTTACAATGTGCATTCATTTGGACTGTTATTATGCCCTGTGTAATTTATTTTAATGAAACAATCATTTGATCATGAATACTTGTAGGCAATACATAGAGAGATTAGACAGATAGATGCATGGGTAGAGGACAATAATGACAATGCAGATATTACAAAGTTGACTTTTTTTTTTTTACATTTCTTTATTATTATTTTTTTATGTTTATTTAATTTTAAATATAGAGAAGCATACCCAGTCACACTTCAACCCCCCAATGTTCAAACCAAATCTATGCCCATGGGCTTATTCATGCCTTTGAAAGATCTTGAATAAAACTTCTTTTCAATAGACCATCCAAAACATTAAAAGTCAAAAAGTTATGTCCAGAATAGATTTCCTAATCATGTAAAAAAGAAAAAAAATCTGTATATACAGTCAACGGCCACCTTATTAAGAACACCTGTACACCAGCTTATTCATGAAATTATCAGCCAATCATGTGGCAGCAGTGCAGTGCATGAAATCGTGCAGAAACAGGTCAAGTGCTTTGGTTAATGTTCACATCCAACATCAGAATGGGGGAAAAGTAATCTTGGTGACTTTGACCATGGCGTAATTGTTGGTGGGTTGGTTTTCAGAAACTGCTGATCTCCTGGGAATTTCCTGCACAACCTTGTCTCGAGTTTAAAGGACAAACACTCAAGAATATCCAGTGAGCAACAATTCTGAGGTTGGAAATGCCTTGTAGATTAGGTAGGTCAGAGGAGAATGGCTGTACAGGTTCAAGCCAACCACGGTGAGGAAAAAAAAGCATTTTAGAACACACAACACAAGGAACCTTGAGATAAATGGGCTGCAACAGCAGAAGCCAACATTGGGTTTCACTCCTGTCATCCAAGAACAGGAATCTGAGACTACAGTGAGCACAGGCTCACCAAAACCAAACAGTTGAAGATTTGGGAAATAAATGGTTGCCTTATCTTCAACTGTCCAGTCTTGGTAAACTTCTTCCTCTTAAATTCACATTTTGTGATATTTAATTACATATTACATCACTTCCTTTTCTGTCCCTAAAGTCCTCTTACAAATAAACACACAGACATTTAATGCATTGGAACAGTCTCTACATGCTGTGGGTTTGACAAATGGGAAGAAAAGGTATTGCCTGATTTTTTATTTTTATTTTTTCAACAATTTTCCATCTTAATCTCTTAGACAGAGATTAATGGTTCAGCCTGTTGTTGAGTTTGGCAGCAGAGCATCAAGGTGGATGAGGACTTCAGTGTAATTTAGGGAAGAATGAACAATCGGCTTCATCATAACACTACTCCAGGAGGTTCACTGAACTTTAGTTCCTAATCATAACAACATATCCTTGATGGTACAACTTTCCATATACATGATGTAAATGGAGGTATACATGAACTAAGTGCAAACTAACAGGCACGTTTTTTTTTTTACTGATCAGTTTTCATAAACCATCAAGAAACACTCCCTCATTATGTGCTTTTCCTCATGAGGATTTCATCCCAAAGAAACTGTACTCTGTTAATATCTCTAGCAAATGTGTCAGCAGGGCTATAATCACAATTTAAATGCCCTTATAAGGACACAGAGTGTGCTCAGTTTATGTGTCTCCCAAAAGTTCTGCATCTGTGTTCTTATTGCATTCCTTCACTCCTTTTTTTTTCCTCTCCTGCCAGCTCTTAATGCATCCTCAAAGGTAGGATATTCACAGGATCAGAAATGGACAGAGAGAGAGAGAGAGAGAGAGAGAGAGAGAGAGAGAGAGAGAGAGAGGGAAAGAGAGAAAATACCCAGATGTTGAACAGACCATATTCCATATCTATATATTGTATTGTTTTTTGCACTCATCAGTGTTTTAAAGGCAGTCATATTAGAGACAAATGTAGTTCTAACACAAAAAACATTTCTTAATTATCACTTTTATATTATGAGGTTTTTATCTTACTACTGCTTATTTCTTTACATGTAATGAAATGTACATTCATCGTTCAGTCATACATCTTGAATGACTTTATCCTGGTCAGAGATTCAGAGAATGCATAGCCTATCCCAGGAGCACTCCATACCACAACACTACCATATCACAGCAAACCAGCGACTCCATTTCCCAGAATGCACCACGAACTACAAACATGTCCGACGAACTACAACTCCCAAACTCACACACAAACACATTCACCATCAATTCTAATTAGAGACACCTGCTGCCAATTGCACCTTCAGCCACACCATTCCTTTATAGAGACTGTACACACACAATATCTTTGTGAAGTATACGCTCAGTTGACTAGGTCTCTGTCTATACCAAGCTTTGGTATCATGTTTGTTTGTCTGGTTTTGACTTGTCTGGTTTTGACTTGTCTGGTTTTGACTGGTTTTGCACTTGTTTTTTTTTTTGTTGTTTTTTTTTAACCTCGTCTCTCTGCCTAACTTTGTTTTGACTGTTTGCCTGATCGCCTGACCTCTGCCTGTTTAAGTTTGTGGATTTTGCATTACCCTTTGGACTTGTTGTTTTTGTATTAAAGTACATTGCCTGCACTTGCTTCTGTTGTCGCCTCCATTTTGTGACATTCGTTTTACACCCAGAGGCAATTAATTATACCTAATCCATATTTTTTGGAGGGAACTGGAGAACCTGGAGGAAATTCATGCGGAAACAGTGAGAACTCTGCACTAACAGTAACTTGAGCTCAGGATCACTTCTTGTTGAAGTAGTGAAAATACATTATAAGGGTTAGTCATCTTGTTAAACTCTAAGAATGCAGCACACCAAGGGGCAGTGGTGGCTTGGTGATTAAGGGTCTGGGTTACTGAGCAGAATTTCAGGGGTTCAAGCCCCTGCACTGTCAAGCAGCCACTGTTAGACCCTAGAGCCCCTTAACTCTCTCTGCTCCAGGGTTGCTGTATCATGGCTGACCCTGTGTTCTGACTCCAACCTCCTAACATGTTGGGATATGCAAAGAAAAAAGAATTTCACTGTTCTGTAATGTGTATATGTGACCAATAAAGACTCATTATAAAGTTGTTTCTTGATGCTGAATTGTGTGCAAATCTCATAAGGCACAGTGTCATATTAATGCTCTCACAGACTCTAATGCAAATTTGATGTGCAGAAACTAATGACACCCCCATATGACATTAGCTCACAACCCATAACCCAGAAGCAGGAATATCCATGCAGACATTACCTCTACCTTGGAGCTCTCTTTCTGTTTTTTGCCATTGGTGTATTGTTAATATAGTTGATTCCTTAGGTGATTTGGCTCTATTTTTTGTTACTCTTTGTCAGACTCATGGCTTTTGGGAAGTTATTCACCCTTTCCCACAATCTAGTTGAATAACAAGGGCCCTTGTTACACCCTGGCAGGAGAAAGTTAAAGTAATATGCACAACAGCTTAGTCATTCACATTGCCACTTTGATGTTTCACTATGATACAGATGGACTTAATTTTCCTGCTGCTGCCTCAGCCCTTTCCTATTGATGACTATTAGATGATAGCCCAGGAGTTCGTGTTGTATTCACTGTTTAAGTTGATGTAGGAAAAACCGATCTTACGTCAACAGAAAAGGACCTTTTAATGCCATGTGTATGGATTAAAACCTTGTGGCAATCTATTTACATTATCTTACGTATATTAACACCCATTTAGTTTAAATTCAAGTCTACCATTTTTTCACATCTCCTAAGGCAATGTAATATCAACAGAGTGAAAATACTTTTTCTTGCTGTTCTTGGTGGAATCAAACTGGAGCTGGAGAATAAAATACATCATCTGCTTTTATATCCTGTGACTATGAGGAGCTCAGGGTGCATAATAAAACTTTAAGGGAATAATTTTTGTGGGTTAAATCTGCAGTGATACACAAGCACAATGCCCTCTTTAACCTCTGCAGCAACCTGATCTTCTCCTGATAGTGTGAAGGAGGTTTTGCTTGAGTCACTCAATTTCCCCCATTCTCCTGGGGGAAATCAGCTTTACAAAAAGGGCCAAACAGACAAATAAATAAGTCAGCAGATGAATAAATCAACTCTCCTTCAGAGTAGGTACCCAGTAGAGCCATGGGGGGAGGTGGGACGTGAAGGAGAGCATGTCACCTTGGAAAAAGGAAAGGTCTCAGCCTCATCCTTTATTCATGTTAAGGCCACTTCATCTAGGAGCTAAATCTAAGGAGACTAATAAATAAGGCAAGGTTGTGGATTATTAAAAAGATGGCAGGATATTTTTTTGTGAATACAATATTTATCTACGTCTAATTGTAGGAAGAGATGATCTAGAACTCAACAAATAGGGCTCAATATACCAATATAGCACAGAAACATAGGAAGACCAAATACCGGACCATATCTGGTACAGAATGATGGTTTTTGTGGGTAAATGTATACAGAAACCATAATGTTTTCTTATTAAATGCTAAGGCCATATTCATAAGCCACACCTTTATAATTTATTCACTTGGGTGAAAAGATTATCCTCTTTATTATTCTCATTGTAGCAATTTATTCTGAAACGTCAAAGCTCTGAGTCAGTGAAAGTGTGTAATACCTACTATAACATATACAGCTGTATTGGAAAATGCTAAAGTATAGGCAAAACCAGGGGAAAAAGACAGCGAAACTGGTATCACACCAGTAATAAATACCAGGGCGGAAAAACAACAAAAATAACATTCACTGGGTTCACATAGGACAATATTATTCATACCAGCAGGAAAAACTTGTTGTCAGGTAGAGTGGGATGGACAGCAATAAATGTGTTCAGGAGGGATCTTAATTTGGGTACAGAATCAGACTCTAAAGTATAAACAGATGGGAGTGCAATCTGAATAGTTTCCACTTGAAGTTTTCAACTCTTGTTTGTGTTACTCTGGGTTGTTTGGTCCAGAGCTCTTCAGTCCACTCTCTGCAGCTCAAATGGGTTTCAGTGTTTCCATTCCAGCAGGACTGCAAGGTCAGGACGTGAGAAAATGATGGGTTTCATATGCAGACACGTGCACACAAGCTAAATATAACACACAACAATGTACAGTGGTGCTGTACATTTTCTCCATTTCCTCCATTTGTACACAATCTGTCTGACTGTGGATTGGGTAATATTGGTTCATTTTCCTCAATAAATAAATAACCAAGTATAATATTTTTGTCTCATTTGTTTAATTGGGTTCTCTTTGTCTACTTTTAGGACTTGTATGAAAATCTTATGATGTTTTAGGTCATATTTATGAAGAAATATCTTCTAAAGGGTTCACAAACTTTCAAGCACCACTGTAGTCTAAATGCACAATATGAATATGAAATCTAATTTGAAGAAATGTTCTATTAAAGACCAAGCCCTTAACTAAGTAACATAAAGAGTAATTGGGGAAATAAAAAAAATGGGAGAATATTTTATTAAATATTTTATAAAGAAGATGTGGCAGTGCCACACCTATGAATTCAATATTCTCTTTCTGTATTATGTTACATAATGTTTGGTACTGCAAATATTTGTATCTGTATCTACAACCCCAGTTCTAAAAAAGTTGGGACACTGTGTAAAATATAAATAAATGTAAATAAAAACAGAATGAAATGATTTGCAAATCTCATGAACCCATATGTTATTCACAATAGAACATAGAAAACATATCAAATGTTTAAACTGAGGAAATTTTAAAAATGTTTAAAATGAGGAATTTGATGGCCGTAACACGTACTCTGTTGGGAAGGGAGGCAACAAAATGCTGTTAATGTAAGTGTTACTAAAAAGAAACAGCTGGAGGAACATTTTGTAACTAATTATACTAATTGGCAACAGGCCAGTAACATGATTTGGTATAAAAAGAGTGTCTCAGAGAGGCAGAATCTCTACGAAGTAAAGATGGAAGCATATGTTGCTCTAAAACCTGTATATACCTTTCAGCATTAATGGTGCCTTTCCAGATGTGCAAGCTACCCATTCCATAGTCACTAATGCACCCCATACCATCAGAGATACAGACTTTTGAACTGGGTGCTGATAAAAAGCCGGATGGTCCCTCTCCTCTTTAGTCCAGGGTTTCCAAAAAGAATTTCAAATTTCGATTCGTCTGACCACAGACCAGTTTTCCACTTTGCCTCAGTCTATTTTAAATGAGCATTGGCCCAGAGAAGACAGCAGCATTTCTGGATCATGTTCACATATGGCTTCTTCTTTGCATGATAGAGCTTTAACCAGCATTTGTGGATGGCACGGTGAACTGTGTTCACAGACAATGAGTTCTGGAGGCGTTTCTGAGCCCATGCAGTGATTTCCATTACAGAATCATGCCTGTTTTTAATGCAGTGCCACCTGAGGGCCTGAAGATTACAGGCATGCAATATTGGCATACAATACAGGCACGGGCACAGGCACCCTTGTCCCTTGTCTCCAGACTCTTGGAATCTTTTGATGATATTATGCACTGTAGATGATGAGATATTCATAGTCTTCGCAATTTTACGTTGAGGAACATTATTCTGAAATTGTTCCAAAAATTGTAGAGACAGTTTTTTGCAGATAGGTGAACCTCTGCCCATCTTTACTTCTGAAAGACTTTGCCTCTCTAAGATACTCTTTTTATACCCAATCATGTTATTGACCTGTTGCCAATTAACCTCCAGCTGTTTCTTTTTTGTAACACTTACTTTTCCAGTCTTTTGTTGCCCCCGTCCCACCTATTTTGAGACATGTTGCGGCCATCAAATTCAAAATTACCTTATTTTTTTCTTAAAATGGTACATTTACTCAGTTTAAACATTTGTTTTCTATGTTACATATGTTTTCTATGTTCTATTGTGTATAAGGGTTTATGAGATCTGCAAATCATTGCATTCTGTTTTTTTTTTTTTTTTTTTTTTTTACATTTATTTACATTTTACACAGTGTCCAAACGTTCTTGGAATTGGGGTTGTATATTCAGATTTAAATGTGGGAAATGTTTTAATCCCGCTTGCACAGTTGTATTTTTACTTTTTTTTTTTTTTGGTTATTTTTACATGCCAGTGATATTTTCAAATTTAGTTGGTTCTATTTACAAAAATATAAACAAACTAATAGTCTAATTAAAACCATGTGACCCTGACCAGGCAGGAACAAAGGATGAATGAATGAACCTTGTAAATGCATTGCACAGTGATGTCATGTTAATAAGTGTAAATTGTTCTACTACAAACATTGTATCTGACTGCTCAATCACATGAAAGCCAAAACCTTCCACATGATCCCAGTCCAATGCACCCGTCTAGTCTCAATCAGATTTCTGGCATGCATTCTAAAAAAGATATAGTGTGCCTCCTGTTCATATCTGAAACTGTATAACAAATGTTCTTTTCAGTCCACATAATGTATTCATATTTGGTTACTCATACTGTAAGTATCACTGTAGCTACATGCATCAAAATTATGCATGAGTTTATGATTTCATAATGTCAAGTTACATAATGCATTATAGTATTTGTTCCTAAAAATATGTTTTTTTAAGGCATTACTTTAATATGGTCTTGGTATAGTATCTGTATGGCAAGTTACACTGCTTTATAGCATACACTTTTGGCTTAAGTATATAACTTATAATAATGCATTCTGCCAGGTAATAATAGTCTTTAAAATATGAGGGTTTTTGTTTGTTTGTTTGTTTGTTTGTTTTTTAAAACTCGTAAGATTTTTTTTACAGTGCCTTTTGTCCCATTTGGCTTTAAATGAAATGGTTACCTACATATACCATATACTGTCTTGAATATAAGCTTTTGCTCCTTGCATTGAAAAATATGGATCAGGTAATGATTTATTCCATGTGTTTAGTTTGTCTCTTCAAAATATCCAAAACAGCTCAGTGGGTTGATTATGTCTGCTTTAAAGTCTTCATTGGATTATTGAAAAGGTTCAGAAGTAATAGAGTGAATCCCTTCTTGGCTTTTACTTTGAAACCTGAGAAATGTAAGATAGGAAAAATTGGCATTAAATATCAGTTTTCATATTCATTTCAGTACGAATATGAAATACGAAACAGGCACAAATCCAACTATTACGAGTTCTAACTATTATCTACACTTATGTTGCCATTGAAGCATAAATGCAATCATGAAATCTTTAACTTCTCTCCTGTTTAAAAACAGTTGTGAAACTGGTTTTTATTATGTGGTTGACATGTTATTGACTCACTTCCATGTTTGTCCTTCCACATATATTTCATCAAAGTAATGCGACTGTCATTGGATTTCTATGATTACTACATAAGTGTCAGGTGGTTTCCTTTAATGAGTCTTGGATCCAGTTGATGTTCCTTTGTCATCTTTGGGAGTTTTGTATTTCTTGCCACTATGGCTTTGGCATTCTCATTATTGATACTGTATGGAGCCAGATTTGTAAGTGCTAGTATGCCATGGCATAATTTTTACACCAGTATTCATAATTAATTATAAATGCATTTATGTTATATATCATACACACTAACTTATAGTGGCTGGCAGACATCTGTATAAATAAGTAGATATAATTACATGCATTTATTATTATTATTATTATTATTATTATTATTATTATTATTATTATTATTATTATTATTATAAGTAATGATTGATTTTTAGTTTCTAAAGAGCTATGGGACACGTTAGGGCCATGTGATGAACATTTCTATGCAGTGGTAAAATGAACTCATCATGCTGTTTTCTTCTGTGAAGTGCTTGATGTGCATATTTTAGCCATGAGAGTTTCCAACCCTGGTCTTGCAGTCAGGAAAAAACTAAAATGTGCAGGACAGAAGGTCTCTAGGACCAGAGTTGGAAGCTGTGGTATGGGACTTTCAGAGTCATTCTTATCGACCCGCTTCACAATCCAGTTTTGTGCCACATAAACACTTTTATCACAAATTTCATATAAGGATAAAAGGTTGGTAAAGTCTGGACAGTACAACAGCTCTTTACTTTAAACAAATGCCAAACGTTCTGGAGAATAGAGGCAGTGGGAGCAGTTTGTTGCAGGCATTATGGATTGTGCTTATTTCCTGCTGTCACTGTGGACCTCAGCCACACAAAAGAAGGGGTGAAATGATATTCAATAATACATACATCACTTTCCCACATCCGTTCATCTTGCTCTCTCGCTCCCTAGCACGACTGAGGTCAGAATTTGCCAGACTTGGAAGGCTGACAGTAACATTTGTAATAGATAGAAATGGGAGCTGCAACCTCAGGGTCATTGTTTACAGCATTACAGCTGTGCAGTAACAACTGATATTACATGCAATTAAATAGCTCTGGGGATTAATAATGCTTTGTATTTGATTCATAGTGAAGGTAAAGCCTTTGTGGTTGGAAACGTTTGGAAAAAAAAAAACAGGTTTATGTAAGTAGCAACTATATCTGACTCGTGCATGGACTCTGAAGGTGTGCTGTGGTGTCTGGCACCAAGACATTAGCAGCAGATCCTTTAAGTCCTGCAAGTTGCGAGGTGGAGCCTCAATGTGTTTGGCCAGCCCATCCCACAGATGCTCAATCGAATTGAGAGCCAGGGAATTTGGAAGCCAAGTCAACACTTTGAACTCTTTGTCATGTTCCTCAAGCCATTCCTTTGACAAGGGCCAAATTGTGATGGCTAGATGAATGGGTCAAAGAATCTCCAAAACTGCAGGTCTTGTGTGGTGTTCCCAGTATACAGTGGTTAATAGCTACCAAAAGCGGTCCAAGGAAGGACAACTGGTGTACCGTTGACAGAGTCATGGGCACCCAATGCTCACTGATGCATGTGGGGAGCGAAGGCTAGCCTGTGTGGTCTGATTTTCACAAAATGGTGCAAAGGTTCATGCTGGCTATGATAGAAAGGTGTCAGAACACACAGTACATTACAGCTTGCTGCGTTTGGGGCTGAGTAGCAGTGGACCAGTCAGAGTGCCCATGCTGACCCCTGTCCATCACAGAAAGTTTCTACAATGGGGACGTGAGCATAAGGACTGGACCATGGAACAGTGGAAGCCCTTTTTCACATTTTCTTTTACATTATGTGCATGTGCGATGCTTACCTGGGAAGAGATGGCACCAGGATGCTCTATGGGAAGTAGGCAAGCTGGCAGAAGAAGTGCTCTTGGCAATGGTCTGCTGGGAGACCTTGGGTCCTGGAATTCATGTGGATTTTATTTTGACACGTACCACCTACCTAAATATTGTTGCAGACCAAGAACACCCCTTCCTGGCAGCAATATTCCTTAATAACAGTGGCCTCTTTCAGCAGGATAATGTGCTCTGCCACACTGCATTGTTCATTATAATTGTTCAGTTCAACACACACACACACACACACACACACACACACACACACACACACACACACACACACACACACACACACACACACAAAACTATTTATAGAAAAAAATATTTCTTACAATCAATTATTCAGAAATGTTGAAAAGGTTTTCATCTTCTTATCTTCACTCTAATGCTATATTTCACATCCAGAAGTATGTTTATATAGTGTCAGTATATTTTACAGGGGTTAAAATAAAAATAAAAAAAGAATGCCAAAGAAACCAAATCCAAATTGATTAATTCCTAATGTGAAGATTTTCCTTGTTTGAAATTTACCTTAAGCCAAACCACAGAATCCTCCATTCTATTTTACTTTGGCCAGTTCACCAGACAGCAAAGGAAATATAAGGACCTGCCTTATATGGAGACAAGAGGCATAATTATTAACAGACACCACAAAACTCTGACTCAGCTTTAACACTCATGAGTAATGACTTAAAAAGCTTTCAATCCATTAACAAAGAAACTATTTAAATCTTTCTGACTTCAATCAGAAACAGTAATCCATCAACTGGTTTGTGGCTCATTTGACCCTGATCTTAATGGATGTACTTTTCTTCATGTCAAAGCCAGCTGAAATGAACCTGTAGGAAACAAGTCTCGTGAAAAGATTTACCCAGAGATGTATTATAATGAGCATGCTATATTGTGACATTTTTATTTATTTTTTGATAATTAAAACAAGTTAAAACAAATTTATATTTCATATTTTCTGTTAAATGTCTAATTTATGCATCTACAATTGGGTAGCAAAAATATGCAATTATTTGTTTTATTTAAATGTCAGCTCTGGAATAAAAAAAATCAAAATGCTTCTGAGATTTTGGGGGCAAAAACATGATACAGTAATGCATTTGAATGAACTTCATGAACATATTTTGCTTTAACGAGCAAATGAATGTACCTAGCAGTTAACCATTGTCATGACTGAAGAAAACATTCCCTTATAAGGTAGGATAAAATTACATTCAATCTTCATTCTTAACGTCACTTTTATAATTAGCATTTCCATTTAATTAATTGCTGTAAAAATGCTGTACATTTACACTATCCATTTTATAGCAAAATACTGTTTTATCCTT
Organism: Ictalurus punctatus; assembly: GCF_001660625.3. Lineage (NCBI taxonomy): Eukaryota > Metazoa > Chordata > Actinopteri > Siluriformes > Ictaluridae > Ictalurus > Ictalurus punctatus. The sequence continues at coordinate 11,024,628 of NC_030431.2, read as the reverse complement.
TTGCAGGATTGTACTCTAAATGATCAGGCAATTACAGCAGTGCTTTGGTACATTGGGGTGACAATGGTGAAAAAAATTCTCTTTGTGTCAACATCTGCAAATTAGTGGATGATATTTGTGTTCTTCATTTTATTGACTATTTTAGGCCAATACAAACCCTGTTTGAGTTTAACTTTATATGCTAGTTAAAATTTTACTTTAAGGCTTTGATTTAGTTATTAGAAGCTAGTGTGTTTAAATCCAAGGAGTATCAGGCTGCCATGGTTGGGTCCTTGAGAAAGACTCTGAACTTGGCTGCCAGTAAATTAGTGTACATTTTATAGTACCAGAGCTCAGCTTCACTTGCTGTTAACTTTTAACCCCTGCTCAGTACTGGAACTGAAACACTGCTCTAATGTTCAAAGGTCCATATTCAGTGTTTGTAAATTAAAGGATGTGCAAATATTTACACGGAGAATTCTTTCTCAGAATACACAGTTGCTTTAGTTGGTTTTCTGGGTGGCCCTTTCAGATGATTAGAATAACCTGCATGCAGTTCACACGTCTGAAGAGAGGTGTCTGAGACGAGGTTTTTTAATAGCATGTAGATCACTGCTTTTAAACGCAAGCACTTGCCTTTAAGCACTGTCAATATGTCAGGTTGCTGTCAACTTCTATACATTGCAACCTAAAACCAAGAGACAACTTAAGAATATACAAATAAAAATAAAGACTATTACTACAATATGTGAAGTTGGCAAGCATTCAAATTAACAAGTAATAGAAGTCTAATAAATGGGCAGTGGATTGCTGCATGAATAGTGCTAAATGTAATTATTAATGACTATATTACAATTATTATATTAATTACTGTAACTATGTCTTAATTTAACAATATGGCTTCCACCCTCATTATTTGCAACTTATAATATTGCACTTGATCCTGCATTGTCAAGCCAAATTACATGTTAACATCTAGGTAATACAGAAATATAACTACAAAAGCTTAAAATAAATGATAAATTAAGCTACATGTCAACAAAACGTAATTTTTTTTTGATTCAGACCTTTTCTGGTTGCTGCTCAGTCTCAACAGGCACAGTGAAAAATTTCACAAAATTTTGATGCATTGTGCCTGTTTTATTTCAGGGCTGCATCACCATTATCAACCAGATTTGGGTCACATCAACCAAACTACCTGATCCAACAAGCTACTCTCAGCAACTGATTTGTAAACCCAAATTTTTTACAGTGTATTTTTTCTGTAATTGAGATATAGCACAAGAAAATCAACTTCCACAAAATACTGGATAGTACCTTGTAATTATATGTGTGTATGTCATTCCTGAATACAGCCCAAATAGAATAACATGTTTGAGGAAGTTTTAACTACTAGAGCTCATGTATGGCCTACAGTAGAACTGAGATTTTCACACAATAATCTGGCACTTTTTTTACTTCCTTGCTTTCTCACATTCAAATACATACATACATACATACATACATACATACATACATACATACATACATACATACATACATACATACATACATACGTACGTACATGCTCACACCCTCTCAGTCTCTCAGAGTTCAAGGCAAGGGGAGTCATAAATTGTGAGGTGCTGATGTGATGTGTCAGGCATATCTGATAGAGCTCTGTCTACCTCAGCATGAAGGACTTGTGCCCTGGGAGAGGGCAGTGCCTGTCAGCATCTCTCACTCAGCGCTATCACTTATTGCTGCTGACAGAAATAAAATATCCCACATCTGAGTAAAACACAAGCATTCTTTTTTAGGCTCATCCTTCTTTGTCCTTTTTTTTCATATAAAAATGTATTGGTAAACTCCACTGGGAAAAGTGTTCCTGTGTGTTTTATGAATATCATAGACAAGACTTTGGTGATGTATTTCACTTGGATACAGTAAAAAAAGATGTGCTAATTGTGCAAATTAGACCAACCTTATGTTAAATCTGACCAGTTCCAGTTTCCCTAAATCCACTGATGCCTATTCCAGAGTATATTAATAGAATGTTCAGTATTTTACGGGTTCTAAGACTGGTAGACTTTAATGTTCTTGTGATAGTATGAGATGGCATGGTGTAATAATATACAGTCAGGGGCAAAATAAAATACACCCGCCTTCAATTCTATGTTTTTATTTATCTGGATCTAAATAATAAACAATTGTTTGGTCCTCACCAACTTCTATTAACAAATAATGAAGAAAAAAAAGATTTCAATATGTGTTGTTGTTGTTTTTTTCTTTTCAAAAAAGTAAACCAGCAAACCAGGTGGGAATAAATAAGTACACCGTTCCTATTTCCACAATCTTAATGGAGTGATTAGCAGCCAGGTGTTACTAATGAAATGCACAAGATTAGTTAATCATCTAGAAGGGTGACTTCCTCTATAAAAGCCTAATGTTTGGCAGTTTGGTGTTCTGGAGCATTCAGATGTGTGCCTACATCATGCCAAGACGAAAGGACATCAGCCATGACCTCAGAGAAGCAATTGTTGCTCCACATCAGTCTGGAAGGATTTATAAGGTCATCTCCAAGAATTTGGAATTCAACATTCAACAGTGAGAAGAACTGCTTACTGTAGGTTTGTAGGTTATAACTTTAACTATAAGTTTTGCAAAACTGCATCTGAACAAACCACAGTTCTGGAGCAATACCCTTTGGACTGATGAGACCAAGGTGGAGATGATTAACTCAAAACACCTGCAAAGGTTTCCTGAGCCTTTAATCTCTCAGTCTGGTACAGTACACATGTCATGATTCAAAATGAATGCAGAAGCAATCGCAGATTTCAAACATTTAATAAACAAACAGACAAAAAACAAAGACGTAATAACACGAGGCAAAATACTGTGGCAAAACTAAACTTCGACGCGTGGACAAAAGCATGGATAGACAATTACGTGAGACAAAGAAGCAGTGCAAACAGTGGCTATATATATGAGTGCTCGTTAAACAAAAAATGTGATACAGGTGCAGGTGGTCATGTGACAGTAACATGGTGCAGTGGCTGCTGGGAAATGAAGTCCAGAGTTACCTCCTTGATATGTGACAACACACAATCACAATCAAGGGGAAAATGAAAGCAAATTTTGCATTTCATTAGGAAATCAAGGTCCCAGAGTCTGGAGGAAGAGTGGAAAGGCACAGAATCAAAGTTGCTTGTGAAGTTTCCACAATCAGTGATGATTTGGGGTGCCATGTCATCTGCTGATGTTGGTCCACTTTGTTTTCTCAAGTCAAGAGTCAATGCAGCGTCTACCAGGGGATTTTAGAGCACTTCATGTTTCCATCTGCTGACGAGCTTTATGGAGATGCTGATTTCCTTTTCCAGCAGGACTTGGCACCTTCCCACAGTGCCAAAACTACTAGTAACTGGTTTGCTGACCATGGTGTTACTGTGCTTGATTGGCCAGACAACTCACCTGACCTGAACCCCATATAGAATCTATGAGAGACACCAGACCCAATAATACAGACGAGCTGAAGGCTGCTATCAAAGCAACCTGGGCTTCCATAACACCTCAACAGTGCCCCAGGCTGATTGCCTCCATGCCACGCTGCACTGATGCAGTAATTCATGCAAACGGAGCCCTGACCAGGTATTGACTACATAAATTAACATACTTTTCAGAAGGTCAACATTTCTGTATTATAAATTCTTTATTCTAATATTTTGAGATACTGGATTCTTGATTTCCATGAGCTGTAAGCTGTAATCATTAAGATTAAAGCAAATAAAGCCTTGAAATATTTCATTTTATGTGTAATGAATCTAGAATATATGATAGTTCCACTTTTTGAATTAAGTTACAGAACAAAATTAACTTTTCCACAATATTAAATTTTTAGATGCACCTGTATATGGTATTGCAAGTGAAGTTTAGTAAGGTTAGTGAGGACTTTGTGATTGAGTAAAATTGACCTGTCTCGTGTTGTATTTCTGGTAGGTATGTCTATCATCAGGTAACTAAGCTAACTTCTGTCACTTTAGCTTTATTCTGTTACTTGATCATTTTATAATGAATGCACGAGATAACAGACATGCATCTCGCCAATGTCGGCACCACCTGTGCAAAATACGACTCACTGACATCATATGGAATTTGTTTGCTCACTTGGAAGATATCACCACAACGTTGATTTATTACACTGTTAAGGACCGTTCTTATTGTTCTGCTTTATATTTCTTTATTCATTCATCTTCAGTAAGCACTTTATCCTGGTGAGGATCAATGTGGTTCCAGTGCCTATCACAGGAACACTGGCCACAAGGCTGGAATACACCCTGAATGGGATGCCAGTCTATCACAGATCACCAAGAACACATGCATTCACACAGTCAGTCACACTAAGGGAAATTTAGCATAGCCAGTCAGCAAGGATCTACTTGGATGATTTTGAGAAGTGGGAGGAACCCAGAGAACCTGGAAGAAATCCACTTGTACACAGAAAGAAGATGTGAAACTCAGAACAGACTCAGCACAGTTATGTTACTGACTCGCCACTGTGTCACACTTATTCTGTTTTTCATACTGTTAGAAAAGTTGGAATATTTATTTAGTCGCTGTGGTTTCGTTGAGGAATGTATTACTCATCACCCAGGATACAACATAATTCGGATACTATTTGGATACTAAGATAAATGAATGATTAAATAATTGAATGAATGAACAATTGATTGTATTCAGTTCTGTGTTTGCAGCTAAACAACACTTCAAAAAAGTAGGCTATGTTTATTATTCAAATTAGAAAGTGATAGAGTGTAACTACAGCACCAGAAAGTGAGGCTTACAACACTGCCAGGTTTAAATGACACATCATTCTCAAGCATGGATGAAAAAAGAGGAAGAGTCATTGGACTGAACATTATGCACTTTGTGCTGATGTATGTGTGCTATATGGAATGGTGCCATAAAGATATTTTTACATTAAGCTTATGATTTAATGTAATCTTGTTATTAATTATTTATATTAGATAATTTTTTAATGCTATCATTAGTCTGAGTTATTATTGTTATTCTATATTATAGTTATTTTAATGTGTGTAATAATACATAGATTTAAAAGTATCAATAGCAGTAAAACACCATTTTAATTTCAGTTAAAAAAAATACAAAATCCTTGATTATAACATAAATTATTATTACAGCTGCAACTTTTAAAATGAGTACTCTTAATATTCTTAGTGTTGATTTCTAGAGTGTTGAATTAGTACTACAGTACCTACTGTGCCCTCCATTAATATTAGCACCCTTGGTAAATATGAGCAAAGAAGGCTGAGAAAAATGGTCTTTATTGTTTAACCTTTTGATCTTTTGTTTAAAAAAGCACAAGAAAATACTCTGCTCTCATGGATATCAAACAATTGCAAACAAAACACATGTTTTTCAAAAAATATATTTGTTAAATATAGGTGTGCAACAATTATTGGCACCCTTTTAGTCAATATTTTGTGCTACCTCCCTTTGCCAAGATAACAGCTCTGAGTCTTCTCCTATAATGCCTGATGAGGTTGGAGAATACATGGCAAGGGATCTGAGACCATTTCTCCATACAGAATCTCTCCAGGTCCTTCAAATTTCGAGGTCCACTCTGGTGGACTCTCTTCTTCAGTTCACCCCACAGGTTTTCTATCGGTTTCAAGTAATGGGACTAGGATGGCCATTGCAGGAACTTGAATTTGTGTACAGTAAACCCTTTTTGTATTGAATTTGATGTATATTTTGGATCAGTGTCCTGCTGGAAGATCCAACCATGGCCCGTTTTAAGCTTTCTGGCAGAGGCAGTCAGGTTTTCATTTAATATCTTTTGATATTTTATAGAGTCCACGATGCCATGTATCCTAACAAATTGTCCAGGTCATCTGATAGAAAAACAGCCCCAAAACATTAAAGAGTCACCACCGTATTTAATCATGGGCATGAGGTACTTTTCCATATGGCTACCTCTCTGTGTGTGCCAAAACAACCTCTGGTGTTTGTTGCCAAAAAGCTCTATTTTGGTTTCATCTGATAGAACCCGATCCCATTTGAAGTTCCAGTAGTGTCTGGCAAACTGAAGATACTTGAGTTTGTTTTTGGATGAGAGTAGAGGCTATTTTCTTGAAACTCTTCCAAACAATTTGTGGTGATGTAGGTGACTTCGGATTGTAGTTTTGGAGACTTTCTGACCCCAAGACGCAACTAACTTCTGCAATTCTCCAGCTGTGATCCTTGGAGATTTTTGGGGCCCTTGAACCATCCTCTTCACGGTGCATTGAGACAATATAGATACATGTCTTCTTCCAGGTTGATTCATAACATTTCCAGTTGACAACTGAGATTATGATATCAATTGGTAGTCAATGCTTAAAAGGAATGTTGATTCAGGAATGACAAATTATGTTGATCCAATAAGAAATCATACTCACCCAATGGCTCTCAGAACATTCCCAGCTAGACAAAGTCTTAACATCATGGAATCTTTGTTGCAGAAAAATATATATTCAAAATAAACATTCTCAAAACATCCCAAAAAAGTTTTCAAAAGCAAAACATTAAGAAAATGGTCTCTTAACATAACATTACTGAGTTGGTAACCATCTCCATGTCATTCACGCTACCATTAGAAGTTGTTATGCTACAATGGTTTTGAGGAATGTTTGGCAGACAGAATAGCAGAAGGCCATGCTCAGTACAGACTGAAGCTCACAGTGATGAACACAACACACAGCGAGAATGTGGAAAGACCAATACATAATACCAGAATTAACTTGAAGTAGAAAGAATGATCTAAAAAGATTACAAGATAAACATAATTGCATTAACCTTGGAATGAAATTTAATACCAATCAAAATGATGAGCATTATCACTGACTACGTTCTTGGAAACAGTAGAAAGCTGTGTTTGTATGAGTCTAATTTTGAAGGCTTGGTAAGAAATTTTGAGCTTCAGGGTTAATAAGGTAACAAGAGCAGAGGTCTTTTTAAAATAAATGTGCCGAATGCTCTTTGCTTTCAGTCATAGATCTGGATTTCATTACTAGCTCCTCCATATGGTCCACTATCAACAAGAATTCATATCTTCAGTTGACAATTAATGACTGAAATGATGGCCTGGGTTGAAAGTGAGTGTTCCTGACACCGTATAACTTAAATTTCATTCTAACCATCATGGATGGGAAATGCACTGAGGAAATTATACTTGAGTGCATGTAGATAATGTATCAACATCTTAGTCAATTTAAAGTGGAAGTATGCAGCCAAAAATGTATTCCAAAGTACGCAGCCAAAAAGTGAAAGCAAAAACATTGCTAATTTTTAATGTACTTTAGAAGCAAAAAATAAATGTTTTAACTGATTAAATTAAGTTAGTCATGTTTTCATGAGAAAGGCAATTTTAAAAAAATTACTTATCTAAAACAGTTAGATGAGTTTAGTTTTAAAACAACTACACTATTTTGAAACATCATATGGTCTATATAAATTTGTTCATCATCCTGTATGGATGACTAAATTGCACTCTAAATAGTTTGCTAATTAATTAATCAGAAGTAAAATATCATGTAAATAAACAGTATTTACCATTAACTACAATTACTAGCTACTATGAAACGAATGCAAGTCTAACCTGCCATTAGCAAAAGAAGCTTAGTTTTCTAGTTTTTCTTAAAGTTATAACCAACTGCAAATGTTAGCAAATTAGCAAAACTTACTTCAGCATCATTTTTCAAATTAGATGGAGTTCATGCCTTCTAGGGAAGCAAAGGAGATGACATTTTTTAATGAGTCTTTGTTTACAGCATATTGGGACATTTTAGTAAGTAGGGCCAGGGGTGCTCATCTTCAAATTTTCAAACACACAAGGATAGCTATATAATTAAATATATTGTGTAGCATGAGAAGGTCACAGCAGATGACACATTGGCATGATTCTTGGTAGTTGAATGAGAGTTCTGAAATGTTTGGATACTAAACTGAAATGACTGGATGCTAAACTAAGCCCATTTGATTGATATATAGCATACAGACTTGATGGGAAAAGTACTCTGAAGGTCCAAACAAAAATATAAGGAGTAAAAAACATATTTTCTGCTGGGAAATGTAATTAAGTAAGAGTATTCAATTTCAATAGTGCTCAAGTGAAGTATAGCCTAAGTACTCCAAAATAATACTTACTGTAAGATAGCAACAGCATACTACTGTTTAAGTATCTTCCATCTCTGGAAACCATTATCATTGCATTGTTTTTTCCCCCACATTTAAAATGTCAAAATTATGAGGAAGAATTGTGTTTTTCTTTTCTTTTTTTTCCAACAATGGTCCTTGAGCAAGGCACTTAACCCTCAACTGCTCAACTGTATGATTGAGATAAATGTAAGTCACTCTGCATAAGGGCATCTGTCTAATGTCATAAATGTAAATGTAAATTATTTGCTTTATATATGATGTTAAGTAGGAATATCTAGTCAACCATTAGGGTTACTGACTGAAAATAAGTGATATTAAGGATAACTAAGAAGAAAGGATTGAGGTTCAATCTTCATGTCCTGAAATATGGCTTTCGACCATCTTTGTAAGACGACGGCTGAAATACAATATGTCTTACAGTGGAAAATGATCTTTTATAGACACAAATTGTGTCCGTGTTTAGAGCTAAGTACTTGAATGGATGTCTACTGTATATCATGTGAATTTGCATGCATTAATATCTGGCCTAATATGTGGAAGCATATTTTGTATATTGTAATTCTACAATTGTATTAAAATGTGCATTGTTTATGTAAATGTTCCAAAAACATCAAGCTTACTGCGTATATCTGGATTCATTTTTTAGGGTGCTCTAAGTAAGGCATAAAACATGATGAGATGTACTGTTTTATATTTCATTATTTTATAGGTCATGCCATGCTTTTTAACCATTTACAGGTGAATCTAAAAAAAAAATTAATATTGTGGAAAATTTCATTTTTTTCCATAATTTAATTCAAAAAGTGGAACTTTTATATATTTTAGATTCATTACACACAAATCGAAATATTTCAAGCCTTTTTTGTTTTAATCTTGATGATTAGGACTTACAGCTAATGAAAATCAAAAAGCCAGTATCTCAAAATATTAGAATAAAGAATGTATGATACAGAAATGTCAACCTCCTGAAAAGTATGTTTGTTTATGCACTCAATACTTGATCAGGGTTTTAATCCCTTTGCACGAATTACTGCATCAATGTGGCGTGGCATGGAGGCAATCAGCCTGTGGCACTGCTGAGGTGTTATGGAAGCCCAGGTTGCTTTGATAGCAGCTTTCAGCTTGTCTATATTATTGGGTCTGGTGTTTCTAATAGATTCTATACAGTGAGGGAAAGAAGTATTTGATCCCCTGCTGATTTTGTACGTTTGCCCACTGACAAAGAAATGATCAGTCTATAATTTTAATGGTAGATTTATTTGAACAGTGAGAGACAGAATAACAACAAGAAAATCCAGAAAAACGCATGTCAAAAATGTTATAAATTGATTTGCATTTTAATGAGGGAAATAAGTATTTGACCCCCTTTTGTCTCAATCAGAAAGATTTCTGGCTCCCAGGTGTCTTTTATACAGGTAACGAGCTGAGATTAGGAGCACACTCTTAAAGGGAGTGCTCCTAATCTCAGCTTGTTACCTGTATAAAAGACACCTGTCTACAGAAGCAATCAATCAATCAGATTCCAAACTTTCCACCATGGCCAAGACCAAAGAGCTCTCCAAGGATGTCAGGGACAAGATTGTAGACCTACACAAGTCTGGAATGGGCTACAAGACCATTGCCAGGCAGCTTGGTGAGAAGGTGACAACAGTTGGTGCGATTATTCGCAAATGGAAGAAACACAAAAGAACTGTCAATCTCCCTCGGCCTGGGGCTCCATGCAAGATCTCACCTCGTGGAGCTGCAATGATCATGAGAACAGTGAGGAATCAGCCCAGAACTACACAGGAGGATCTTGTCAATGATCTCAAGGCAGCTGGGACCATAGTCACCAAGAAAACAATTGGTAACACACTACGCCGTGAAGGACTGAAATCCTGTAGTGCCCGCAAGGTCCCCCTGCTCAAGAAAGCACATATACATGCCCGTCTGAAGTTTGCCAGTGAACATCTGAATGATTCAGAGGACAACTGGGTGAAAGTGTTGTGGTCAGATGAGACCAAAATGGAGCTCTTTGGCATCAGCTCAACTCGCCGTGTTTGGAGGAGGAGGTATGCTGCCTATGACCCCAAGAACACCATCTCCACCGTCAACCATGGAGGTGGAAACATTATGCTTTGGGGGTGTTTTTCTGCTAAGGGGACAGGACAACTTCACCGCATTAAAGGGACGATGGACGGGGCCATGTACCGTCAAATCTTGGGTGAGAACCTCCTTCCCTCAGCCAGGGCATTGAAAATGGGTCGTGGATGGGTATTCCAGCATGACAATGACCCAAAACACACGGCCAAGGCAACAAAGGAGTGGCTCAAGAAGAAGCACATTAAGGTCCTGGAGTCTGGCTAGGCCACTCCAGACCTTAATCCCATAGAAAATCTGTGAAGGGAGCTGAAGGTTCGAGTTGCCAAACGTCAGCCTCAAAACCTTTATGACTTAAAAGAATCTGCGAAGATCTGCAAAGAGGAGTGGGACAAAATCCCTCCTGAGATGTGTGCAAACCTGGTGGCCAACTACAAGAAACGTCTGACCTCTGTGATTGCCAACAAGGGTTTTGCCACCAAGTACTAAGTCATGTTTTGCAGAGGGGTCAAATACTTATTTCCCTCATTAAAATGCAAATCATCAAGATTAAAACAAAAAAGGCATGAAATATTTCACTTTATGTGTAATGAATCTAGAATATATGAAAGTTCCACTTTTTGAATTAAATTATGGAAAAAATTAACTTTTCCATGATATTCTAATTTTTTTAGATTCACCTGTATAATTGTGTTCAATGTTGTGGAATGTTCGAGAGACAAGTTGGTTGCCTAGTTGTTCCCCCAAGAGCCTCTCATTTTTTCTATCTTAAACAAGACCCATAAATGAATAAATGCATCTTCAAATGTTATGGAGAAATGTTTATTACCTTAGATTATGTGGAACGATCACCATAAAATTCCCTGTGCATAACTTGTTACTTGAGAAACAATAATGCATTCGAATGAACACATTAATATAAACCTGTGGTTTGCCTTGCAGCCAGCACTATTGCCAGAAGATTAATCATCTAGTTCTGTCAAATAAGATTGGATAATTCAGCAGCGCAGTGTGATAAAATTGAGGAAATGTCTGCTCTTACTGAATTATGTGAAAGTGAGTGTCGTCCTTGTTTGAGCCATGGAGCAGCTGCTGACAGTTAGCTCCCACTATAGACAGTAATTTCTGTCTATAATCATGATCATGGAGATGGCTTTATTCAAAGAGAGTGAACAGTTTAGACACACACATACACACGTGCAGACACACATGTACAAACCTTCAGTTACTCTGTTTCCACCCCATTGGGTGTCATTCAATCAGTGGAAGCTACCAGTTTATGGCAAATCGTTCCGAAAACCTCAAGCTTTATTAATAAATCTCCACTAGTACAGTCAATGCTTATAATTATATAGTACTATAGTATATATGTGTAAGCAGCATAGCCAGTTTCACTCTTTAATTTATCAAATAGATTTCAAATCCATTTAGAACAGAAAAGCATGTTTATAAGATTGCATGACCTGGCATTTTATCTGTTTTTATATGTACAATATATAGCCAAAGATTTGTGGACACCTGACCATCACACCCATATGTGGTACACGGTTGTTTAGAATGTCTAGATATGCTATAAATGTAACCATTTAGTTCCTTTTAGTTCCCTTTGCTGGAACTAAGAGCCCCAAACCTGTTCCAGCATGGCCCATAAATACATTGTTTGCCAAGGTTGGAGTGGAAGAACTCAAGTGGCCTGCACAAAACCCTGACCTCAACCATCTCACCCAATTTCAGTGCCTGACCTCACTAATGCTCTTGTGGCTCAATGAGCAGAAATACCCACAGGAACACTCAAAAGTCTAGTGGAAAGTCATCCCAGATGGGTATTTGGAGGTTATTATAACAGCAAAGGAAAGACCAAGTTTGGAATGGGATGTTCAAAAAGCACACATGGGTATAATGTTAAGGTGTCAACATACAGTACTTTTGGCTTATGTACTTATGTACTTATGTAGAGCAAGCAAGGAACAATATGTTCTGCTAAATTATCTATAATCAGTTATCAGAAAATAATAAAACCATTTCTGGTATTTACAATACCACAAGATCATTAATGCTCCATACAGACAATTGTATCCAGCCCTGATCTAAAGCTTTGGGGTGTTTTCTTTTTCTTTTTCTTTTCTGGAAATAAGTTTGTGAGAAAAATTTGCAACATGCCATGTGTAGCAGAGCAGATGTTAAAATGACACATGATAAATTGTCTCATTATTTAATTCATTACTTGTAAAAAGCATTTCAGCCAAAAGGGAAAATATTTTATTGATATTATGCAATAATGGATGGAAAAGATATAGAACATATCTGGTGCCTGAAACCACTAAAAGCCAGCAACAGCTTTGGGAACTGTCTACAATCTGTACTACAATAAAGTGAACAATAAAGTATCCAAATATAATCATGATGACAGATAGGACTATAAAACAGTTTATAGATATTAAAATTATGGCAAAATTACATGAAATGATCATAATTAAAATGACTTGTATAAAACATAGTATAATTCTCAGTGCAATAATGCACTGTGTACATGTGCAAGATTTCATCGAGAGGGACGTGTGCAGTGTTGATATGGGTTGAAGCTGTTCCATGATGCATAGTACATCAATGTGGTCAGCTTCTGCTATCTAGAATGTGTGTATGTCCCACTTGCTGAGAAATTAGACCCATGGACTTAAAGTAGTTCATTCAGAAAAAATGTTCATTCAGGAAGGATTGTTATGGAGCATAATGAGTTTTAAATGGATTTTGCGTGACAGGCTTCACCATATTATTGTTGAGTAAACTCCTAAGGGCAGCAGGTGTCAAAGCAGCCTGGGAAAGTTTTAAATGCAATGAAAAATACCAACTCAAGTATTACATATCAGCCATTAAAGATTAATATTTGATAGTCATCCTTTGTGATGCTATATGAAATTATGTAAGACTGTATGGATCATTTACTGACCTTTTATATTGCTCATGAACTAATCTGTTCAGGGTCTAAAGTTTGTAGCGTGAGCTCGCTGTACTTTTTCTCTCTCATTGCCAGAAATTATACAACAGTTGACATGTTAATGGCTCTGAAAAAGTACAGCTACTAATATCAGAACATGGCTCTTACCCTGATAAATGATGGCTGAATGGAAAATCCAGACTCATATTCCAGGCCAAAAGTTTAGCATGTAATAAATTGCACTTAACACATAGATCATTCAATATTCATAGACGGTAGACTTAATCTGACTTATTTTTCATCCTACCTGTGACCTTGGATTAAAACAAATTAATTACTCACATCGCAAGATGTAAGGTTATCTATGATCTACATTCACTTACTGATACTGTCTTTGTCATAATTTTCATTGAATTCTAATGGTGATCATGTAAAATACAAATCTCTGTGCTATCAGCGCTGAGTGGAAATCTGTGAGACATGAGATGTAGAAGTGGGATGCAAGAAAAGTTGGGCTTCAGCCAAAGTCAAACTCACAGCATGAGAGTGAGATAGATCTTGTTTTAGGACAAACAGCTGGACAGATGGAGAGAGAGAAAGAACCAGAAAGAGAATAAAGCTACATACTGCATATTCAGACATGCTCGCTGTCTTAGCTAAACCTCCTTTAGAATCAGCAGTGTAATGCTTATGTAAGCTTTCTTGCTTTACCATTTTACTGGACAATCACTAAAAGAAATTTATAGAACTGTCAAACATTTTTGCAACAAATATTAGAGATACTTGAAAACAGGGGTCTCTGTAGGGTTGTAGGTTCAGGATGTTGCCATTTTAACACGAGAAATCATTTTCCTCTGAAATAGTTCCTTAGGGTTTACAGCTACAATAACAAAAATTTAATAATACTTCAGGAATTTAGGAAGATTGTGTCTGAGATATATTCTCAACAAAAAAGAAACTTCCTTCCACATTCAACTGCTTTTATTTCCAGCTAATTTATTAACATGTGTAAATATTTGTATTAACATAAAAACATTCAACAACTGAGACATGAACTGAACATAAACTGACATAAAGACATGAACTGAACATTTGACAAACAGAAATGGAATAATGAGTCCCTGAACAAAGGGGGTGTCAATATCAAAAGTAATAGTCAGTATCTGGTGGCCTCCAGCTGCTTTAAGTACTACAGATCATCTCATCCTCATGGACTGAACCAGATTTGTCAGTTCTTGCTAAGCCTTTTGCAAGTTCTCCATCATGTCTGGGGGGACACATGGTTACATGTAATTTTCTACTGCAAGGACGATCAGCTGTCTTTCCTGTCTCCTTGTAGCACTGTCTTAGGCATCTTACATTACAGACATTGCAGTTTATTGATCTGAACACATCTGCAGTCCTCATGCCTCTCTGCAGCAGGCCTATGGCATGTTCACACAGGTGAGCAGGCACCCTAGACATCTTTCTTCTGGAAAATTTTCAGAGTCAGTAGAAAGGTCTCTTTAGTGTCCCAAGTTATTGTAACTGTAATCTTAATTGCCTACCTCCTGTAAACTGTTAGTGTCTTAAGGACTGTTCCACAGGTGCATGTGAAATAATTATTTATGGTTCATTGAACAAGCATGAAAAACATTGTTTAAACCCTTTCCAATAAAGATCTGTAAAGCTTATTTGGATTTTACAAAATTATCATTAAAATATGGTCTCCTGAAAAAGGAACATTTCTTTTTTTGCTGAGTACAGTAATGGTGCTGCAATGACCTTTCTAAAAAAATTATACCAGTGGATTGAAATGATTTATAATCATTCATTCATTCAATCATTTTTAATAACTGCTTTATCCAAGTCATGAAAGATCCAGAACTTACCCCAGGAATACTGGTTGCAAAATGTGAATTCACCCTGGAGGGTTCACCAGTCCGTCACTTCGCACCATGCACACACACACATTCACAGAAAGAGGCAACAGTCTGGATAGCCCAGAGGAAACCCCCCTGTATATACAAATATACTAGAAACATTACTGTTGGTTGCTCATTTTCCATTAACAGATTTAGACACCTAGGTGACAAGTTAGGAGGACAAATAGGAGATCAGTGAGATTACTGGGGATGGTACCACTTAAAAACCATGAAGATGGCTGATATAAATAGTTCCCTTTCAAAGGGAACTTCGACGTTGCGTTTATCATAACACTATGGGGCGCGCCTCTCGCACACGACCGGCATGTGAAGCTTGAGTAAAATCATGCCTGTTTATAGGCCTGCCATGGTCAGGTGACGTGGCAATTAAGCGCGTCGCGTGATATAAATATGGAACCTGTGAACTGCGCCATAAACCTTATTATCTTCAGCGAGACTGCATGTCGGCTGTTTGTGTAAAGAAACAAAAAGATGCTTCATTTCCTCTCTATCTTTTCTCAAAATCTCTGGACTTTTCTATCCCTTTGAGAAAAAAAGAGAAGAAAAAAAAAGGAATGAGCGAGAGAGAAAAATATGAGTGAGAGAATTCAGGAAGTGTGTTACAGCTTGCTCCCGTTTCATCATGGGGAGTAGTGCACACTTTCTGTGTGAAGTGTTTAGGGTTGGAGCATGCGATGGCAGCGTCAAGAGGCTGTGCATAGTAATGCCTACATTAGGTAGCTCCGCTTGCAGCTCGCGTTCTTCTCAGAAGCCGAAGTGAGTTGGGTTTCAGAGCCTCGCGGATCTGGGCCGGCTGCTGCCGAGGCAGCTAGCTGTCTCCGGTCCGGGGACTCTTTCATGGATCCGGAAGAACAGCTGGAGATGAGCACCGCTCTATCTCTTGCTCTGTCTTCTGGGTCCGGCTCTCTGCTGGATTTTGGAGCTCGCGTCGCGACTCCTCCTTCTGCTATGGAAAGCCAAAAGTAAAAAAAAAAGAGAGAAAAACACACACACACAAATAATAGTAATAATTCCTCTCTGACGTCGAGGAGCCAGAAGGATGTGCTAAAAACTGAGAGCAGCATATAAAGAGCTGCTTGAATTGATAACTAAGGCTGGATGAGCCTTTTTCTCCCCAGTGAAAGTAAATCCCTCACACTGCAGAAAAGTCCCCTTTCTTCCAGAAGTGCATGACTAAATATCAGGCTTCTGGGGGAAAACCATGCATAAGCCATATTTATAACCCCACAATGTTGGATTATTCGGCAATTGTGGGGAATAAACTATGGCTATTTAGCTATGCTGAAGGTGGAAGAGGCGCTTGCGAGCTACTTATCTCCATTGACAGCAGGTAATTAGAAGGGCCGGCTTTGCTATCCAAGCCACTGTGTAAAGCCACCGTGGCATTGGTGGGCAAGGCCTACGCAGTAGTAGTCTTGCTTGTGGGTCACTGCAGACAATGACAGTGTCACAGGCCTACCAAGCAGACCTGCTGAGTGAGCTCAACTTATGGTGGCTTTCAGCCAGTTCCTTCCCTGTTGTGTCGAGTTCACCTGGGCATCCATGTGTGGAGCCCAGGTGAACTAGTGCGAGGGAGACCCAGAAGGTGAATATGGCAGCCCGCCAACCCCTGCAGACAGCCAGGGGAACCAGGCGGCCACAGTCGCAGCCTGCTACTAGGTCTGATCTGAGAATGGCCATAAAGACCAAGTAGGCAAAGAAGAGCGGTCCTGAGGGGCTGTGGAGGGACGTATCAGAGAACATGAGGTTGTTAGGGCAGTTAGCCCCCAGTGCTACTGTAGGTCCTCCCCTAGCCAAGGCTGTCCCAAGTTTTCAGTGTTCTCTGGTCAGCGAGCTGTCACAGGGCAACGAAAAACTGATGCTTTCCCTCCAATAGAATGTGGAATAGTTAATGTCACTAAAAGACTGTCTGGCAGCGTGGAAACTACTGCCAAATGTGTCTCCATGGGTTCTATCTACCGTAGAAAAAGGGTTACCGGGTCCAGTTTAGAGCTCGACCCCCCGGTTCAGAGGTGTGCTCACCACAGTAGTCAGCACAGACCAACAGAGCCCGAAGTTAGTGCAGGAAGTAAGGTCCCTCTTGGACAAAGGGGCCATAGAACATGTACCCCGTTCCCTGAGTGAGGGAGGTTTTTACAGCCGTTATTACCTGGTCCGCAAAAAATAGAGGAGTATGCAGCCAATTTTAGATCTGCGTCATCTGAACTGTACGCTTCGGACATACAGGTTCAAGATGCTGACTCCCAAACTTAACGTTCCACAGATTCAGTTTGAGGACTGGTTTGTGACGATAGATATTTATAAGGTGCATATTTCTACATAGAAATATTGCTAGCTTTATCCCCTCGCACCTTCACAAAGTGCATGGATGTCACTCTGGCTCCATTGTGACTCCAACGCATCCGTGTACTAAACTACCTGGACGACTGGTTAATTCTAGCATGATCCAGGGAACCAGCGGTTCAACATCAAGATGTTGTTCCCGCCCACAAGAAGAGCTTGGGGCTCAGGTTGAACCTCAGAAAAGTATGCTTTCCCCAGTGCAGTGGACAACTTTTCTAGGAGTTATAAGGAGTCTACTACGATGAGGGCGTTTCTATCCCCAACATGCCTAGGGTCAATCCTATTAACACTGAGAAAGATAAAGCTGGATCTTGGGAGACTATTGGAGCTTATGAGCCTATTGCACAGGAGACCGTTCAATGGTGTCTGAGAAGTTAGGGGTTTCGTCCAAGGACGAAACCTCTGAGAGTAATCAGTGTCACACGGTGATGCCAACGTGCTCTGAGAATTTGAGTGTCCCCAGATCTAGCCTTGGGTCACACTCTAGGGGTGTCTCCTTAGCACAAGACAGTAATGACAGACACCTCACTCACGGGCTGGAGCACGGTCTTAGACAGCTGTCCAGCTCACGGTCTCTGGAGCGGCATATAAATTGCCTACAAATGTGGACCATATTTCTAGCACTGAAATTCCTTCTTCCTCAATTGAGAGTTCACCATGTGTTTACAGACAACACAGCGGTGGTCTCATATATTGACCACCAGGGAGGATTATGTCCGCGCCCCCTGTCCAGGCAGGTGCAACTAATTCTTCTCTGGGCAGAAGGAAAGTTTGCCAATGAGTGCAATGTACATTCTGGGAATATGGGGGCAGACATCCTGTTGAGGCAGGGGCTGAGGCCCAGGAATTGGTGGTTCCATCCACAAGTGGTGGAGTCCATATGGCGAGGTTTGGCCAAGCGAGACTGCATGTGTTAACCTTTGAGGAGACAGCACACAGCCCGCTGTGGTTCGCCCTCATTCCTCCAGCACAATTAGGGCTGGATGCCATGGCGCACATGTGGTTGAGGTCACATCTGTACGCTTTTCCCCAATTGATCTGCTCCCACAAGTTCTAGCGAGAGTTCGCCAAGACAGTCTATGTCTGCTGCTAGTAGCACCTTTTTGGCCAGCTCGAATATGGTTCTCAGAGATAATATCCCTGCTAGATGGCACTCCTTGGGAGATTCCCATCCGCAGGGATCCACTGTAGTTCTGGAGTTCTTACAAGAACGTCTCACAGCGGGGAGAGCTGATTCTACAATCAGGGTTTACATGGCCGCCATTTTGGCCAGCCACGCCCCTGTTGATGGAGCCTCTGTCTGGCAACATCCTCTAACTTCGAGGTTTATGCGTGGTGTCAGGCGGCTGAGGACCATCTGCAGGCTGCGCATACCTTCCTGGGACCTTTCTGTGGCCCTGGAAGGTCTGTCAGGTGCCCCATTTGAGCCCTTAGACTGGATCTACTGTCTCAAACTGTAGGGCTGATTTATCACCCTCGGCCAGAACTATGGAAACTGTGTGTCTGGTCCCTGAGGGGCACCAGCTCATAGATTCTTGTCCCACAACTGAAGTTGTAGAGACCATGTTAAATACTAGAGCACCATCCGCGAGGAAATTGTATGCACTCAAGTGGCTGCTTTTGTCTTGTGGTGTGCGGAACGTCAGCTAGACCCAGTGAACTGCACAATAGCTACAGTCCTGGAGTTCTTACAAGAATGTTTCTCAGCGGGGTGGGCTCCTTCTACAATCAGGGTTTATGTGGCCACCATTTTGGCCAGCCACATCCCTGTTGATGGAGCCTCTGTGTGGCAAAATCCTCTAACTTTGAGGTTCATGCGTGGTGTCAGGTGGCTGAGCCCCATCTGCAGGCCGCGCATACCTTCCTGGGTCCTGCTGTGGTCCTGGAAGGTCTGTCAGGGGCCCCATTTGAGCCCTTAGAGTCAGCCACTGAGAAGCTTCTGACTCTAAAGGCAGCTCTTTCCCTGACATCTCTCGAGCGAGTAGGAGCTGTCTCTGTTGCCACTTCCTGCCTTGACTTTGCCCCTGGATTAGCCAAGGCCTTCCTGTATCCTATGCCGGATAATATTCCTAAGGTGCCTACATCGGCTGCCCACCCTGTGGTGTTGCAGGCTTTCTGCCCTCCTCCATTCCCCACACTGGAACAAGAGAGAATGCACCTGCTGTGTCCAGTAAGGGCTCTTTGTACTTACATCCACCACTCTGGCCAGTGGCGTAAGTCAGAGCAGCTGCTGGTCTGCTTTGGCAGCAACAGTAGAGGTGATGCTGTGTCAAAGCAGCGCATCTCTAATTGGATATTGGAAGCAATCTCTATTGCTTATGAGGCGCGCGGTCTCTCTACGCCTCTGGGCATAAGGGCTCATTCCACTAGGGTGGCCGCCTCTGCGAAGGCTTTGTCCAAACAGGATCCTTACAGGATGTGTGTGCTGCTGCAGGGTGGTCTATGCCACACACATTAATTCGTTATTACAGCCTGGATATTCATTCCACCCCGGGCTCGAGTGTCTTGCAGTGACCCTCGGGCTTTCGTCTTTTTGAACAGGCCGTACCCTCGGTATGACGGATTGGGTATTCTCGTTCCCATAGTGTTATGCTAAATGCAATGTCGAAGTTCCCTTTGAAAGGGAACATCTGGGTTATGCATGTAATCCTCTTCCCTGAGAAGGGAATGAGATGTTGCATAGCTTTGTCATACCAGGGCAGGCCTGTGAATTGCGTCTTCGCTTCAGATAATTGAGGTTGATGGCGCGGTTCACAGATGCCATAATTATATCACGCGACACGCTTAATTGCCACGTCACCTGATCATGGCGGGCCTATAAATAGGCATGACTTTACACAAGCCTCAGATGATGGTCGCACGTGAGAGGCGCTCCCCATAGTGTTATGCTAAACGTGCAAATAAACTGTAATATAAGTGAATTGGAAAATGGGGGCTCTGTTCAATTATGGAATATATGTTGCTGGCATGATTTGGGTTCATTTGCCCCTTGGAGTGAAGAGTCACTGCAAATCAATACAAAGTTATTGTGAATGATCATGTTTATCCTATGATTAAACATGTTTATCCTGATTGAGTGGTCTATTCCAGGATGACAATGTCCCAATCCACAGGACACAAAGGCTCACTGAATGATTTGATGGGTGTGGAAATTATATAAATTATATACTTTGGCCATACCAGATCTCAAACAAGTTGAACACCCATGGGATAGTTTGGGTAGACATGTTAGACAGCACCCTCTACCATGTTTATGGGAATCACAGAATGGTTATAAATTCTTTATTCTAATATTTTGATATATGGGATTTTTGATTTCCATGAGGTATAAGCCATAATCATTAAGATTAAAACAAAAAAAAAAGCTTGGAATATTTTACTTTATGTGTAATGAATCTAAAATATATGAAAGTTCCACTTTTTGACTTAATTTAGGGAAATAAATAACTTTTCCATGTTATTAAAATTTTTTGAGATGGACCTGAATATAAAATCTCATTCTAAATACTCCTTTTAATGTCAACAATACAAAAATGTTCTTTGTTGTTCTATGGCATAAATTGCTCTGTGTTAGAAATTATTGTTCAGCAATGCAAACAAGCCTGTCCACCATATGTAAGCAATAGCAAAAATCAACATTACGTGATTTTTACGCAAACATGCAGTGTTTCTGTTCACTTTTCCAATTGGAGCGGAAACAGGGTAATTAAAGGTTTGTGCATTTGTGCCTGCATATGTGTGTGTGTGTGTGTGTGTGTGTGTGTGTGTGTGTGTGTGTGTGTGTGTGTATGACTGAATCCGTCTCCATGATAATGATTACAGATAGAAATGATTTTGTGCTGGAGCTGACAGGTTTCTCCAGTCAGCAGCTGTTCTATGACTCAAACAAAGACAACACTCCCTTTCACATTTTTGGTGTTTAGACATCTATAACACACATGACATGCCAAATGTTGTGTGCATTACAATAACAAGTAGGTCATTTTTCTGTCCTAATAATTTTTCCTAAACTTAAATACTCAAAGAAATACATTAACTATTCCATCATGCATGTTATGAACCTATTTACGCATCAGGCTCAACATATGCATCTGGCAGTACAAAGTGTAAGGCCAGTACTGGTCACAGGAGCAAATAATTTTAGCAAATACCTTTTTAATGAACAATGAATTTGACTCTGATTCCCACAAAAGCCAACTGATTAGAGTTTATTTAGGCTTTAGTTTGTTTTCTCCTGCCAGCACAATGTAACTGAAATGAAAAAAAGAAAAGACTAAGCAGTAAGACCCAAGAAATCTATAGGAATTTCGTTGTTCCTTTAAATATATGTACAGGTGAATTTCTACCATTCTTCTGCCAGAGATTTGGCAACTATTTTGTTTCAAGCATTTTTTAAAGGTATCTTTTACATCCTCTTTAACAACGTCAATTTCAGGCCCTTTTTTATTGTATTATTCCAGCTAGAGGCAGTGTTGGTATTACACATGCACGAGAGGTAGCTAAAAGTCCTCTGAGGATGGGAGGACATTCAGGACGACAAGAGGACATTAATTTGCTATAATTGCAATCTGTGCTGGGAAGAGTGTATACATTTAAGAAAAATATGGGCATTTTAAAGGTGCTTTGAATGTCCAGGGTTTATTCCAAAAGGCAGGTGTATCTCATGCTAAAAATACTATTACCCACTTGTATTGTGGACAGCTTCACTGGTGTTTATTATTGATTTCATCTCTAACTGTATGGAAGCACTTGACTTTAAGACACATCAGCAAAAGTCATTTTGTCCTCTGAGAGCTGAATTGTATAACAACCTACAGTGTGAGAATTAACACAAAAAACCAAGCATACAAACACATAGTGAGTCAGGTTCCTGGCATTGTATAGAAACTCATTTGACTTACAGCATATTTAGATTTTTATCAGTTACTCCAGGCCTCTAGATAAGCCTCAAATAATATGAGTATGCCAAAGATTTTCTTTGCTTTGATGCTGGAAGATCAGGCAAAGGAACAGACATAGGAGAAAAGAATAATATAACAATATGCAACATGGGTACTCTCAAGATCCCTATGGTTTGACTTTTATATAAATAATTATCAAAACATCTTATTATCAATACATTACAATTATCACAACACATCCCAATCATTCACATAATAGTCCAAGAATCACACAACCACAATCACACAGAAATCAACAACCATACAGTATGGTCATACTAAACACTATACAACAATAATTCATAAGTACTATGGCTACCATACATACACATATACAGAATGTAAATGTGAGTGCTTTATAAATGCGAGGTAATGACATTTTCTTATTTAAAAACATGACCTATGAAGAAATGAAACCATTAAAAATGCATATGTAGTGAAATCTCTTGGTGCACCTTCACAGAGTTCAAATAGGATGCAAAAATAGTGGTGATAGCAGCCATCTTGGACAGACTCTGCAAAATGTTCCAAAGCTGTCAGTCATCAATATAAGAAAGAACAAAAGAGCACTAAAGTTTATCTCCCTGGCCAGCCAGGCAGAAAAAAAAGAAAGAAAAGAAATTCAAACACAAAGGTCCACATTGGCTTTGATGAAGGGTATCGTCATTTCACAGCAAAACAGCATTTTAACCCTTTCTGTTTCAACTACAGTTTTTACCATTTACCAAAACAGCTAAAAGCTGAGAGGTCCCTCTTAGTTTTTTTTTTATTTTTTATTTTTTATCATATACCCACAGAGATCATATTTCTGAAAAAGAAAACTGTCAAGGCTCCCCGCAGTGTGAAATTCTACAAAGAATTAAATTCTCATCTCTGTGTCATCACTGTGCTTCAGGGAGTGCTCTGTGGTGCTAATCATTGAGGCTGATGGGCCTTGTGTAACACCAAAAGGGGAGACGGCTGGTGATCGGGCTGCCAGAGGGGACAGCGATGGAGAGAAGCTGGGAGACATGGCTGCAGATGAAATGGAACCCTCATGGCTTATAGGAGAGCGTTTGAGGGTTGCTAGGTGTGGAAATGTCCTAGTGATTGCAGGCTTGGGTGGAACAGACTTGGCACCCGGGTGGGCTACTGATGTAATGAGAGGGGGTGGATCAATTCTTGGTTTAGGATCTGTCTTGATTTTAGGTTGGAAAGGTCTACGTGGGTTGTTGGGGGGTAGGCTCTCATCTTTAAGTCTGGCAATTTCTGTAAAAACACTGGCAAGAGGTTGGAACTGTGGGCACCAATTGAGAAGGTAGTCCCAATTATAGCTTCCTCGCAGCTCCTCATCACTAGCAACAATAGCTGTGAGAGAGCCATCAACTGAAGGTTTGCCATCCTCCGGAAAGCCATAATCCTTTGGATGGGATATGTTCAGCCCTCTGCCCACTCCAAGGTAGCCACCTCCTTCATCTCTATAGACTGGAACTTGACCAGAGAGCATGGTGCCACTTAAACTTCCCAACTTCTTCCCTTTGAACCACTGGCTTGCATCTAGTGTCCCAGTTTCACCAGAGATGTCAGAGAGCTGGTCAGCATCCTGCTGTATACCTGAGTCAGGTCCTCGTGCAGAGATGTGCTCTTGCATGGAAGAAGTAATGCTAGCCACTCGTGGATACTCATTTATCATCCGGATTTCATCATCTTCAGCAGCCTCGGCTGATCCTCTTCCACTAGAGTGTGATGGATCCAAGGAGCCTCCCCTTGTGTAGGAAGCTCCACCTCCTCCCTGTTCGCCAGCATACCCTGGAAGGGTCTGGTGATAGATCCTCTCCCCACCTGCTGATTTAGATTCATCTAACTGCTGCAGTGCTGTGTCTGAAGCCGCTGTCCCAGTGTTCTGCCCTTGCTTCTTGTGTCTGGACTTCACTAGGTACAGGGCCACAGCAATTATGACTAAAATGACTATTACACCAAGAGAGGTTGCAATAATGCTGATGAGGAGAATGTTAAAGTCATTTGCAAGTCCAAAGGATGTGTTGGTGACATCAATACTTAGCTGGGCAGTTGTAACCCTTGAGGTTTCTAAAGGACTATGAGCAATAACATCCATGGTCATAAGGCGTGCCTCCCTTTTGGAACGGCTTTGGCCACTAGAACTACTAGCACTATCCATTTTGAGGTAGATCACACCAGTGGTCTTGTTGACATCAAAGTATGGCGAGCTGCTTGGTAATGAGTAGAGCACAATCCCATCAACACCACCATCCTCATCATTGGCTTGCACCTGACCAATGCTCTGGCCCTTCTGGGCTCCCTCTGGTACCTCAAAAGAAAAGGCTGAGGAGGTGAAAACTGGATCATACTCATCTTCCCCTGTGACATAAACTTGCACAGAAACTGTGGCAGAGTTGTTGCCTGCATCCATAGCCAAAGCCTTGAAATGGAAAGAGCTCACCTTCTCAAAGTCAAATATCTGACGAGAACGCACCTCTCCTGTGTTTTGATCCACCATAAAGAAATCTTTTCCTTGACTAGATCTGTCCAATATAAAATACTTCAGCTGTCCATAGACCCCAGTGTCATGGTCTATGGCATGCAGCACTGTGACTGCTGAATTAGGGGGCTGGTTT
Organism: Ictalurus punctatus; assembly: GCF_001660625.3. Lineage (NCBI taxonomy): Eukaryota > Metazoa > Chordata > Actinopteri > Siluriformes > Ictaluridae > Ictalurus > Ictalurus punctatus. The sequence goes on along the minus strand of NC_030431.2, from coordinate 10,999,616 downwards.
TCTCGTATGCTTGCAGTCATGGTCTCAATGGGGAAGTAAGGCCTGTTATCATTAATATCTTTCACCTCCACATTGATAGGAGCCAGTGCAAAGTGACCATGACCATCTGAAGCTTGAATAATAATTACATGGGAAGGCTGAGTCTCCCGGTCCAGAGTTTTCTGCAGGCGCAGAGCTCCAGTCCACTGGTCCACTGAGAATAGGCCCATGTCATCTCCAGAGGTAATGCTATATTGTATCTCTGCATTTGGAGCTGAATCTGGATCAGTTGCAGAAAGCCGTAAAATTTCACTACCGGCTGATGCCCCTTCACTCAGAGACACCACATACTCAGCACGACTGAATGCCGGAGGGTTGTCATTGACATCGTTCACAGTAATAATAGCGGGCACACTGGAGCTGCGCTGGGGAACACCACGGTCAGATACCACAATGGTGAGGTTGTAGCGAGATGTTACCTCAAAGTCCAGCTGCTCTGCCAGGATCAGTGTGCCTACTGTCTGGAAGCCATGACCTTCTATGAAACGAACACTACTTTCAATCTGGAAAGCATTTCCAACATTCCCACTTGCGATAGCAAAGTCAAAACCTGAGTTTTCCTGGGAGAGGTCACCATCCACTGCTTCCAGGGTCAGGATTGTACCGCCAGGAAGCTGGTCCTCAGACACTGTGGCTCTGTATTCTAATTGATGAAACATGGGGGCATTGTCATTCACGTCTGTCAACTGGACTTGGACAGTAGCAATGGCAGATAGAGATGGCTTTCCTCCATCATGAGCCTCAATAACCACCCTCACAGTGGGGCGCTCAGGGTCAAATGCAGCTTTTTGACTGATAAACAATGTGCCTGTAGAGAAATCACATATTAAAGGTCTTTAGGTTTAATTTGAGGAATATCAAAATTGTAATACATTTGCATTAAATCGAATAGATATTAATAATTCAACTCTGTACCATTACTAGAATCAATGTAAAAGCCCTCTTTAGACGATGATATCAGTCGGTAGGTAACTCTTCCATTTTCTCCTGAGTCCCGATCTGTGGCTGTTACTGTAATTATAGGAGTGCCAGGTGGAGAATGTTCTGCCAGTGCCACCTGGGAAGCCACAACAGAGCAAGTTAATATCCTTTCTTGCATCTATTACTCTTTTTCTTTTTTCTCATACTAAATCATGTCTTGCTAATATTGCTGATACAGGTTTAGAATAAACATGGTTACATCTTGGGAGCTAATGAGAAATACTGGTTTATGGACTGTGAGACTGTGCAATCTATCTAAATGTATTGTACCTGGTATAGGTCTTGTGTAAAGGTAGGCATATTGTCATTCACATCTTCCACCATCACTGTCAGATTGGCATCAGTCTGATGCTTAGTGTCAGAGGCTTTAACAGTTAGTGTGTACCATGTCTTCTCCTCATAGTCCAATGGAGAAATCAAAAACACTCTGCCACTGTAGCGGTGGATTCCAAACTTGCCCTGTGAGTTTTTGTCCAGATACAGAGAATAAGACAGTGCTGGACCCGAGTCAACATCGTTCCCAGTCACCATGGTAATCTCTGTGCCAATAACTGAGTCTAGGAGATAGTAGAGACATAATATACATTCAGTGGGTGTAAGAAATATGTATAAATGCTTTACAGCGATCAAATACCCACAGAGGTTCACTGAGTACAAATACATGAAACAAGGTGAAAATGAAACTAATATGAAGAAGGGCAAAAGGCACATGCTTGCTCACTCACTTTCAGGCACACGCACTTCTCTTGGCAGAGGGATTGTGGGACTATTGTCATTGAGGTCAACAATAATCACAGTCACAGTGGCAGAGCCAGCAAGCTTGGGGATGCCACGATCTGTCGCCATAATCACTAGTCTGATACAAAGAAGATAAACATTAAATGTCAACATCAAAGTTCAAATATTCCTCTTCATATTCTTTTTAAAAATGGCTTTTAAACTCAGCAAAAAAATAAACATCCTCTCACATTCAACTGCTTTTATTTCCAGCAAATTTATTAACATGTGTAAATATTTGTATTAGCATAAAACTGAGACATAAACTGAACAGGTTTCACAGATATTTGACAAACAGAAATGGAATAATGAGTCCCTAAACAAAGGGGGGGGGGGGGTCAATATCAAAAGTAACAGTCAGTATGTGGTGGCCTCCAGCTGCTTTAAGTACTACAGTGCATCTCATCCTCATGGACTGCACCAGATTGGTCAGTTCTTGCTGTGAGATGTTACCCCACTCCTCCACCAAGGCATTTGCAAGTTCTCGATCACGTCTGGGGGAGGACACATAGTTACATGTAATTTTCCACAGCAAGGACAATCATCTGTCTTTCCTGTCTCCCTGTAGCACTGTCTTAGGTGTCTTACATTACAGACATTGCAGTTTATTGCTTTGGCCACATCTGCAGTCCTCATGCCTCCCTGCAGCCGGCCTATGGCATGTTCACGCAGGTGAGCAGGAACCCTAGACATCTTTCTTCTGGTGTTTTTCAGAGTTGGTAGAAAGGTCTCTTTAGTGTCCTAAGTTATTGTAACTGTGACCTTAATTGCCTACCACCTGTAAACTGTTAGTGTCTTAAGGACTGTTCCACAGCTGCAAGTGCAATAATTGTTTATGGTTCATTGAACAAGCATCTGTAAATCTTATCTGGATTTTACAGAATTATCTTGAAGATACAGTCTCCTGAAAAAGGGACGTTTCTTTTATTTGCTGAGTTTATTTTAAAAAATGATCAAAATATCACTACAGCTCAAGGTACACATATAATCATCAAAAAACAACAACAAAAAAGCAGTAAATAAATAATATTATTCAGAGAAAATCTAACATGAAACCTTTTGCAAACACTATATGCGGGGACATGAAGCTGAGCAAAGGAAGCATGAGTACTTTTCATAGAACACTGGGGAAAAAAACACACAAACATACACAGACAAAGGAAGACTTACTTGGTCTGCATCCAGATCTCACGGTCCATGATGGCTGCAGTGGTGACACTGCCAGTCAGAGGGTCAATTTTAAACAACCCGCTACGACCAGAAGACTGGATGGAATAGGTCACCTGACCATTTGGGCCCTGATCCACATCTTCAGCTACAACCTGAATAGAGATCATTGAATTATTAATGTAATATAGCAGTATCCCAGTGTCATATTAAAATAGGAAATTTCTATCATTTTGATGTAGTTGTAAAATATACACTACAATACTTGCGTTATTGATCAAGATTTAGTTTATTGTATGCAATAAAATATAAAAAGAACACCTGAATAATTGGAGAGTCATAGCCCTGTGCCTCATGCATGTATGCTATGTAGTTCTGCAGCTGAAATCGAGGCAAGTTGTCATTGACGTCCTGAAGAATCAGGTTGACAGCCATGAAAGAGCTGGAAGTTGCCGTTTCAGCCTTCACCACTAGACGGAGTCTTGGTGTGTCCTCAAAATCCAGGCCGTTGGAGCTTTGTACCCAAATCTCACCTGTGTGTATCAACAGAAATGGCATCTAAACTACCTGCTATTGCACTCATCATGCCTCAAGTCTGTGAATATACAGCCAGTTCAGGTTTAGTTATGTCGCATTAGCTATACAACAGTTAGGTCTAGTCCACTAATTTGATTGGTCGAGCAGTGTTCCAAGAGTACTTATATTTACTTTAACCGCACTGGGATGTTTACTGTGTGTATATCACTCCGCCACCTGTGTTAACTACCCTATATAAAATTTCACTTCCTTGTTTGAAACGGTTACTACAGGAGTGTTAGCGGTATCACCAGCAGACATGAAAAATTATAATTTTCAGGAATATAACTTTTGAACTAAAATATGAAAGCTCATCAAATGAAGATGAAAATGAAGAAACAATGCCAATTTCACTGAAAGCACCTTTAACGGGAATGTACAAATCAATGTGAGCTAGCAAGCTGATGTGGTATAAAGTGAGTGTGGCTTCTTCGGGATCTATTTCTATTAGCGGAGCAGAAATATTGTCCATGATGTGTCCGAAATGTAACTTACTTGATTTTAATTTTTTATTTATACAGTAGAACTCTTGTATAAAAGCAATATCGCACATGCAATCATGCGGTTATATTGAATATCGGCACGGTTGTGATTTCAGTATAATCGCACTCTTGTTCATACAATATTGCTTAAATGTTCCATGGATAAACAAAATGCACAATCAGCTTCACATGTACTCATTTAATGGTATTCAAGAGAATTTGCAAACATACACTTTGATCTTAGAAAAGTATTTTTGAGGTAGAACTAACTGGATGTTTTTATTACACAAGCTCTTATAAGAAGTAGGGGTTGCACAACTACTTATCTTACTAGTCGACAAGTAATAAAATAAAGGAGTACACTTTTCCATTTTCCTTTTCCATAGTTAAAGCAAAAAATGTTTTAAGAACAGCATTATTTTTATGCAGCTTTATTGTACAGCAAAAACTACAAATTGCATTTTTAACTTCGGTGTGATAGGATATCTACCAGTATAATAAGTGTGTAAAATATTAAATCTGTGCCTCATATCACACTATCTAATCATGCACCAATCCCTAAATGCATTTGTGTGGACAAGCTGGTGGCTCAGCTGAAAATGTTGATTGTGAAACTGAGAGCGTGTAGCATGAAAGCTCTTAATCGCTTAATGATGGATGGTGGATGCAATGTCTACAGAAGCGTCTAAAGGATTTTTTTTGCCATGAGGAATTTCTTTGGTAGCACACATCTCGCCACTTAACGCAAAGTAATATCAAACTGGTAGCAGCCCACAACACAGAATTTTTTTAAAAAAAGACTGTATATCTCCTTACGGTTTGCCTCACAGTTTTTTCCACTGTAATAGAAGACTAGTCTATACAACCCCTACTAAGAAGTAGTAAGAAATGATCTGAGCTGCAGTGTTGCGTTCAACCCCAAACTGACCTGTGCTGGAGCTGATGCTGAAGGACTGCTGTTTATTTCCACTGAAGATGCTGTACGTGATGCCTATGCGGGTGCCATCCGGATACTGCGCCTGTGCCTGTGCCACTGCAGTACCTGAGGATCAAAGCAGATTGAAACACAATGCTGCAGTGGTGGTTAAGCTGACTGAATTTCAGTGCAGTGTTTTAAAGAAAACGTGCATAGACAGTTTGCTGGACAATCCAAGTTTCCATATCAAAGGAAAATATTTAAAGTTTGGAAAGGACATTTGCAATTTCAGAATTAGTTGTTTTTTTTCTAATCAATTGAGAAAACACTGATTACATAAGGAAAACCTTAGGTAAAAATTTATACTGTAGCATGAGAATTTGTTTGTCTGTTCTAACCTTTGGCTGCATTCTCCTGGATGCTAACGTCTCTGGCGGTACGGGAGAAGCGGATACCATCATAGTTCTGTTCCTTCACATAGATGATCACCACCCCCAGGGAAGACTGAGGAGGGCTGCCCTGGTCCATAGCCTCCACAATGAGGATGTACTGGTTCTGGGTCAGGCTGTTCAGTGCTTCAGTGGTTTGGATCTCTCCAGTCAGAGAGTTTATAGAAAAGCCTTGCACCGGTTTGGCAAAACGATAGAATACTGAACCATTGGCACCAAAGTCCTTATCTTCTGCTCTCATAGTGGCAACCACATGGTTAGTAGATACCCTCCTGCTGGATACATTGATTATGAGAGGATCTTGGATAAAAAAGGGTGCATTGTCATTCATGTCCAAGATGGTTACTGTGACCTGGACTGTGGTGTTGTGGGGTGCTGCAGGGGACAAGTCAACTGCACACACTTGGAAGCTGTAGGAAGCCATTTTCTCTCTGTCCAATAAGGAAGCTGTGAGGATCCGACCTGTATCAGGGTCTATAGTGAATGTACCTCTTGCTTCTTTGCTCAGGAAGTATAGGATCTGACCATTCTTGCCCTCATCAGCATCATTGGCTGTCACTTCCAGAACTAGTGACCCAATAGCAGAATCCTCTGAAATGTCTACAGCATAGCTGCTACTGCTAAATGTGGGACTATTGTCATTGATGTCCAGGACAGTAACTTCTACAGTAGCTGTGCTAGTAAGAGAGGGGATTCCATGATCCTGAGCAACTACTTCCAGAGAATACCTGTCTTTTCTCTCTCTATCCAGGGGTCGAGACGTGGACAAGGCCCCGGAACTGCTGTCCAGCTGGAAGTCACCATCTGGGTCTCCAGCTAAGATTAATAAAGTTGGAATCTTAAAGGCTTGGTAATTGATAAGGTTAACAAATATTTATCCACTCCATCAAGTCAAATCGACAAACGTATACGGACACCTGACCATCACACCCATATGTGCCCATTCTAAAACCAGGGGCGTTAACATGGAGCCCCCCCCTTTGCTGTATAATGGTCTTCACTCTTCTGGGAAGGCTTTCCACTACATTTTGGAGCATGGCTGTGGGGATTTGCCCATTCAGCCACAAGAGCATTAGTGAGGTTGGGCACTGACATCATGTGAGAAGGCCTGGCACACAGTTGGTGTTCCAAAGGTGTTCAAAGGGTGGAAGTCAGGGCTGAGAGCACTCCAGTTTTTCCACATCAACCGAGTTTGCTTTGTGCACAGGAGAATTGTTATGATGAAATAGATTTGGCCCCTTTAGATCTAGTGAAGGGAAGTCTTAATGCTGCAAAATACAAAGACATTCTAGACAACTGTGTGCTTTGTACCAACAGTGTGGGGAAGGCTTATATGTGGGTGTGATGTTCAAGTGTCCAAATATTTTTGGCCAATAGTGTATTACCCAAATGTGGTTTATATGATCAACCTCAAGAGTGATACTTACCAATTACCCTGTACTCCACTCGGCCACTGTCCCCACTGTCATGGTCAGTAGCTTTAATTAGAAAAATCTCTACTGGAGTAAGGTTCTCTGGCAGCTCCAGACTGTATTGTAGCCTGCCAAAAGCTGGAGCATTATCATTCTCATCCAGCACTGTAATATGCACCTTGGCCTTTGCAAAGTTAGGGGGCATCCCTCCATCTTTGGCATACACTACATCGCACAGAAGAAATATACCAAGAAACCTAAGCATGACTGGCAAAATCAACAATCCAATATTAACTGCATGAGGATGTCTTAATGCTAAAACAAGAGGAACCTGCAGATTACCAGTTACGCTGTAATGATCCTGCTGTTCCCTGTCAAGGACTTTGGTAAGGGAAATGACACCAGTTTCAGGTGAAATGACAAAACCTTCCACTGTCACACCTCCATAGGATACATGTCCATTTGTACCTGAAACAGTCACAGAAAACAAAGACAGAGATGGAGCTTAAATCAGAATTCTGCAATGATCTTCAATGCAATTGTAAAAATGCCTTGCAAACTGTGATTAGCTGGTTTGATTTAAGCACGTTGCACATCTCATTACACCTTGGCATTTTTTCTCCACTGTGGCATGTTACTGGCAGCAGGGTGCAAGCTTGCATGCAGAGAGAGATTATTTGGTGAGAGCACTTGTTTACTCAAGCAATGGCCTTTTACAGAAACCCTGGTTTATGCCTTTAAACTCAGTCCATGGCAATAAGAACAACCAGCACAAGCTCCACTACATGAGTAAGAATTATTGCTGGTTAGAAATAAACTACACCAATGAATTCCTCAATCCTTAATAAGATATTAAGCTGAATGATTCAAACAAGGACAAAATGCATTTAAAAAGACAATGAATTTGACCTTCTATCATTTTGTGCCTTGAAATAGACTGCATTTAAAGTAAACGTAAAGAAAAGCTGCTAAGCTGCCCAAGAATAAAAATCCTCTCACCTTGGTCTCTGTCAGTAGCAGAAACAGTGAGTATGGTGGTTCCAGCTGGCTGATTCTCTCGGATTTGTACCTCATACTCACTCAATTCAAACCACGGTGCCTCATCATTCACATCAATAACCTGGACAGACAGCACCTGAGTGGTGGAGTGCTGGGGTGTCCCATGATCCTCTGCAACAATAGTGAGGTTGTAGCTGTCCTGTTCCTCACGGTCCAGAGCTTTGAGAATGGAAAGAGAGCCTGACGAGGCGAGGAGATCAGAAAGAATTGTGGAAATTGCAGAAGAAAATGTTTAAACAAATATTCATTGTTACTATTAATACAATAATAATTAAGACAAAAATGAATATTTCTTTACAAAAAGAAGGTAAAACCAGAATTTACTACACTACTGGGAACAGTGTAGTTTAGGCTTTGTTTGTCTGAAAATTAATTGCATTATTTCCATCCTTAAGCAGTCGAAATTACACAAATATATATATATAGATACATATTTTTTCTCACTTACACAGATATCTAACACATCCTCCTTTCACAAGCACAGAAGACAGCATTCAGGAGACAAAAGACTAAAACTTGCTTGTCCACAATCCACAGAATCATAGAGTCATGTTGTCCTATTTTTTACCTTTATGGGTTCATTATCAAGGAGTACAACATAATGTCAAGTGTTTTATGCTGTCATGTGTCATGAAAATATCTGAAACTGATACCCACAGTTACTCTCATCAAAAGGACAGTTGGGGGTCTCACAGGGTAATAGCACTCAGGGGCGAATATGGTGGCTAGACTGTCTGCCTGTGTGCCATATTTTACTGGCTGTTTAAAGTGTGTGAAGTCTGTGTGAAGCAGCTCCTTTATTTACAATTCACCAAACACTCTTCATCCCTAATAACATCTGTGAATATTAAAGCAAGCTTTCCCTCTCATGTTAAAAAGCTCTGTTTTTGTGCATAACATCAGCTAAAGTGCACCACCAGAACTCCTCCTCCTTCTGATCCAGTCAAAACCTTGTTAAGCCTTAATCCCCAGTGTCTGGCCAATATCAGTTTATCACTCCTCAGAAAAAACCCATTCTGGTATGTACTGCTACTACTATATATACACAGCAAGGCATGCCTGACTTGAACAGAACTGAAATAACAATTCAGTTTAATTTATATGAACAAATTTAGTGTAAGATCATTATTTTTTTCCCTACACTTGACTTGACCTAACCAGTCATTACAATTAAATTGTGTATTCTTATTCCTAATCCTCTATGATAGAACTACTGTATCCTTTTTAGAGTGATTATCTATTTGTTTGTCTATACAAGCTGCATACCTCCTTCATATGTATAAGCGCCACTATAGTAATGAAAACATCTCTCACTATACTTTACTATACTATACTGTAATTACTTCAGTTTCGACACACTCTACAATAATGACTTTCCCACTAGCAATCCACCAGCTAGCAGTAGGCATGAAAACACACACACAGACACATGAAGAACATCCGGAACTCTGTACAGGCAATTACTGAAGATCGAATGGTGGATTCAGCACCCGCTTTGCCAAAAAGTGTGTTAACTGATGTCTGTTCTTTGATATTGATTTCTTACCATTGCTAAAAATATTGTAAACACACATTGATGGCCAGCTGGCTAGCCAAATCATTAATTACCAAGATCAAATTGAGCTAAGATAACTATTATTAATGAAAGTATCTGCAGTATGATGAATAAAAATTTCAAGAAAAAAATCCTTCCTGCTGATTGTCTTCACATGCTTTTAATTTGCTTGGTGGGAGATGTTAGTAAAATGGTTTGTGAGGCTCACCAGTGTTGGGATTGAGACTGAATCGTCCTGCTGTGTTGCCTGCCTGAATGCGGTAAGACACTCTGCCATTTTCTCCTTGGTCTGCATCACGGGCAATGATGTAGAGCAGCACAAAGCCCATTGGCTTATCCTCCATCACACTGACTGCTGTAGGAGAGCTGAATACTGGAGCATTATCATTCTCATCAGTCACAAAGATGCGGGCTGTGACTGAGCTCCAGCGCCTTTGACTAGGATCTGTAGCTGAGTCAGTTGCTTGGACCACCAAAAAAAGACTTGAGGTCTCTTCATGGTCCAGCACTTGACCCAGGCTGAGCACACCAGTGATGGGATCAAGGAACAGAAGATCTGATCGATCAGGCCAATGATGCTGGATAGAGTAGCGTACCTCACTGTTGGGGCCACTTCCATCCTTATCAGAGGCCTGAAACGCATAAATGGAGGAGCCTGGCTGCATGTTCTCAGGGACAACAATGGTCACAGGGTCTTCAGGGAACTGTGGTGCATGATCATTACTGTCTTGCACATTGATATCCAGCACTATCACACGACTGCTTGGGGAGGCCTTTGAGAAGTCATCCACCTCAATCTGCAAGGTGAAGTGAGCTCCCATTTCATAGTCCAATTCTCTGACCAAGTACACATCCCCAGTGAGACGATCCACCATAAAATTTCCATCTTGATCAGTGCCACCTACTACAAGAAAAGTCACCTGTCCATCAGGCAACATATCACGTTGGTCATGTAGGTGAACTGAACCTATGACAGAGCCCGGTTTGGTGCCCTCCATTGTGTTAAGTGCCATTGATAGTGTGTTTGGTTTTTGTGGAGCCTTCGCTGAGCCAGCAACCTGTGGATTGAAACAAAGCCAATTTGAAGTCAAAACGAGAACATACCATGTCACTGATGGTAAGTACTGTATTACCATCTTTACTACTCTTACAAAGGATCATAGTGATACAAATTTATGCAGATATAAATAATAATGAATAATATATAAAATATAGGTTCCTCAAGCGTTCTTTGACCAAGAAGAGTTCAAAGATTTTCTCAAAGGGAAACATTATGGTGTAGGGTCCTGCATAGAACCTTTAAGGGTTCCTCTAGACATTGGGTCATCAACTGGAGGACTGTGGTCTGTATGCAGGCCATGCAAAGTAGTTCAGTGGATCAAAAGTACAGTATTAGAGCCGATAAACATTAAATAAATGGGTGTAGATCAGTGACTATCATTTACTAAACATAGCTCTAAACGAGTTAAATTTCTGTAGCAGATTCTCTGTTCTGGATTATCCAAACACTTGAGTTTACATCAATTATTTAGCTGAAGCCAGCTCGGTGGACCAAAGTGTAGCTACAGTAGCTACAGAGCTAAAGACATTAGGTAAGAATAGAGAATTTTCACAGACTTTCATATATTTTCATTTTATTTACCCTCTCTGGTTTGATTAGCTACCAGTGTTAAGGAGTTGCTAGCTACAAGTAGCAACACTACAGGTTTAACGACACATTTTAGTAGCATGGTAGTATATACTGAGTTAGCTATATTCAAAATAATGTAGCTGTTGCAGTCATGAGCTAGTTTTTCACCAAGTGGCACTGCAATGTGACAGACTGCATTTTCCCTTTTCACATAACCAATTCAACATCATTTGTGCAAACTATTGTACTGTAGTTGTCTGGAACTATGTTCAATATTTCTACGCAGTGCAGAACACTTGTAGGTCTATGTATATCAGCTTGTATGGACCTGTCTGGATTAGTACAGGTTTGCACTACAAAGAATTCAGTTTACTTGTGATGAAAACAAGACTATTTAATATAGATGTCCATATTTATCAAAGTGTATGAATGTGAAAAGATACACATGACAACAGACACATGTTTGTTTGTAACCAAACTGGAAATGAAAATACTGTTCATTCACCAATTTAAGGACACACAATCATAGCTCATTATTTGTTTTAATTATTTTTGCTGATTATCTAGCTGGTTATGAGTGTTAGCATTAGGTGTGGAATTTTTCTGTTAATTAAATGTGAAGAAGCAGTGAATTATCACTGTTTCAATGAAGCATGACAGCTAACCTCAAGTATTTAGCCTAATAGCTAGCATCACTCAACATTAGATACCTTTTAATAGTAGCTTGTAGTGTATGGGTTGTTAAAAAAAGTGGATAATGAAGACAGAATGTCGGAGATGGCCAGAGAAGAATGTGTTAGTTCTCCCTGTGCTAAATTCAAAGCAGGTCTCGTCTGTTTAAAACATCTCTCATCCGTGTGCCACTAGTTAAAATGGGTAATGTGAAGCATTACTTTAAAAAAGTAGCAATTTCTTGTAAGCAAGAAGTGTCTTGTAACTAGACCTTTAAAAATTGTAGTTGAAATGGTTTAGTTGAGTTGGATTTATGTAGTTTTTCTAGATAAAATAATTGGGATTTGAACTTGTTATCTTGCATCACTGAGTTGGGAAAACAAATTTCTACCTAAGCGAAAAACTTGGATCAGTAGCATTAAAAATTCAAGGATTAGAGAAAAATGGGTTCTAACACGTTTCTCAATTTAGTTTGACTTCTCAAATAGAAACTTAAAGCACATTCTGATTTAATTGCATTTTTGTCATCAATTTATAATCTGCTTTAGGATCTCATATGGGAGAGACTTTATTCTTATTCCCCTTATTATTATTATTACTGTGTACCAATGCAAGAAAAGGACAATCCATTTTCTAAAGAGTTTTCTGTATTTATTAAATTACCCATAGTTCAAGAGGACTCTTGTAATGTCATACAGTGGGGGAAATAAGTATTGAATGCGTAAAAAAAAAAAAATCATTAAATATATTTCCAATGAGGCTATACACATGAAAATTTCACCAGATGCCGGTGTTAACACAAGAAATCTGCACATATAAAGAAATCCAAACATTAAAGTCCATAAATGAAGTTATGAGTAATAAAGAGTAATGACATGGGTAAAAAGTATTGAACACGCTAACTGAAATGTATCTAATACTTAGTGGAGAAGCCTTTGTTTGTAATGACATCTTCGAGACGCTTCCTGTATGAAGAAATTAATCAGTCGCAGTATTCAGGTGTGATTCTGGCACATTCTTCTAAACATATTGTCTTTAAATCTTGTTCAATTGGATTCAAGTCAGGTGACTGACTGGACCATTCTAACACCTTGATTTTTTTTCTCTGAAACCAATTGAGTTTCCTTTATAGTGTGCTTTGTATCATTGTCCTGCTGGAAGTCCACCCACATCTCATCTTCATCATCCTGGTGGATGGCAGCAGATTCTTTTCAAGAATCTCCCAGTAAAGGGCTCCAGTCATCGTTCCTTCAGTTATATGAAGTCTGCCAGTACCATGCAATGAAAAACAGCCCCACACCATGATGCTTCCACCTCCAAACTTCATTGTTGGTATAGTGTTTTAAGGATGATGTGCAGTGCCATTTCTTCTCCAAACATGGTGTGTAGTATGACAGCCAAAAAGTTCCATTTTGACCAGACTACACTCTCCCAGTATTTCATAGGCTTGTCCAAATGAGGTGTAGCAAACTTTAAATGAGCTTTGACATGCCTTTTCTTTAGTAATGGAGTCTTGTGGGGTGAGCGTGAGCAGTGGAGTGCATTGCCTATTGTTTTCTCTGTAACAATGGCATCTGCTGCCTCCAAGTGTTTCTGGAGCTCTTTCTGAGTGGTCCTTGGCTCTTGGGCTACTTTTCTGACTATTCTTCTGACTCCCTGGTCAGAAATCTTGAGCTCCTGTCTGTGGCCAGTTGATGATGGAGTGATGTTGCTTCCACTTGTGGATAATGGCCCCAGTGGTGCTTACTGGAAGATTCAGAAGTTTTGAAATACATCGGTATCTGATTCCATAAATATGTTTTGCAACAATAAGGTTGCAAAGGTCTTTGCAGAACTCTTTGCTTTCACCCTTCATGAGATGTTTCTTGTGTGACACCTTTGTAACGAACAGCCTTTTTATATACCATCAATTTACTAACCCAGCTGATATTAATTTGCACAGAAAAGGGGTATAATTACTGATGGATTTCAGTTGGTTCCTTGCCTTGCCTTGCCTTGCCTTGGAGAACTGCTTTTTCTTAGTGTGTTCAATACTTTTTTCTTGTGTCATTCCACTTTATTACACATAACTTTATTTATGGACTTAAATGTTGTGAATTCTTTATACTTCTAGATTTCTTGAGTTAATACTGATTTCTGGTGAAAATTTCATGTGAATAGCCTCATTGGAAATATATTTACTGAAAAAAATGTTGACACTTTCAATACTTATTTCCCCCACTGTAGATTGCAATTTTACCAAATAAATTGCACTAGTCACCAAATTACTCGCTATAATTTCATTTAAAAATGGAACATTTACTGTCGACATTAGGCTGTAATTAAGGTGCAATGAATCCATCTGCCACATAAAAGCACTCATGTGCTCATTTCCTGTTGCCTTTGAGCAAGCCTGGAAACGTACTTAAATGCTTTCTAATGATAACAGGTGAAAGCTTTCATACTTAAATCCTCATAAAAAGCAAACAGACTTCTCGGACTGCTGAGCAACAGAGGAGTTGTGGAATGTCTATAACGGCGTTACTTAACATTCTCTAAAATGCAATGTACTGGAACGACCCAATGCTCCTGTTATTACTCGACTGTTATAAGGAATATTATGTTGATGTTATTGTGGTGAAACCTTATCTAGTGTGAGTGTGTCCATGAGCGCTACCGTGTGAGAGGGCTGGAGGTTAGCGGCTCTTTTTGTCTGATCAGAGCAGGCCACAGCTGGGCCCCATCATGGGCCATCTGGGAACACTTGATTTAAAGGTTCCTTTTTTTCTCTCCCTTTCTCTGATTCTTTTTTTTTTTTTTTTGGGGGGGGGCGGGGGGGGGGGGGGTGTCGCAGGCAAGCTCTCACTCCACAATTAGCATCCTATTCCCTTTGTAGGAATTAGATATGAGAAAAGCACTATGGTTCATGTACGCTCACTGCCTGCCAGAAACACTGCTGCTCAGCATATTCTGTGGAATCTGCACACATCAGAGCAGATATAAGAACAAAAATAGCGTAGTTTATGGAATATCAAATGACGCATGTGTGCAATTCACACCAGACTCTGTGATTGACTGCATTCTCTCATTTGGGTTTGATTACAGGATCTGGTGCTGAAAGGGGAAGCAATGTTGACAGTTTTGTTTTTGAAGCTCTCTGCTTCACCCAATTCAACCCACAACCATGATCCATGATACTACAATTTTATACATTTTCTCATCCTCTCCTTACAGAAGGAGTAAGTATATGGTAGATTTTTCGATTTTCAGTGTACTTGCTAAAAATGCTGATAAGCAGTTTTCAATAATTCTTCCAATAGTGCACTGTGTAGTGTGTTAGACTTTTTATTTATTACGACATTATGAGTGAGCACAAGTTTTAATCCCACTCTGTCACACCAAGGTCTGACCTGTATGTGCAGGATGCTGGAGACACTCTGAGGTGGTGCACCACGATCCGAGACAATTACAGTTAAACTGTACTCAGCCTTTTCAGCTCTTCTCAATGTGGAAGCCGAACGCAGCTCTCCTGTGTTAGGATTTAGAGAGAACCGTTCTGCTCTGGAGCCTGAAATACAAAAGAAGAAATGACTGCAAAAGGTTTTCTTGGAAAAGAGACAATGACTTCCGACATACGTTACACAAGGCTGTAATACATGTTATATATTTTTCCCCATGCTGTGGGTGCCTCCTCGGGCACTCCAGTTTCCACCCCAGTCCAAAGACATGCATGGTAGGCTGATTGGCATGTCCAAAGTGTCCATAGTGTGTGAATGGGTGTTTGAATGTGTACGTGCCCTGCAATGGATTGGCACCCTGCTCAGGGTTTACCCTGCCTTGTGCCCTATGCCTTCTGGAATAGGTTCCAGGTTCCCCATGACCCTGAAGGATAAGAAGTATAGAAAATGGATGGGTGGATATCTCAAACTTTGAACATCCATTGGCGTACCATTAAATTTATTATTAAAACAAAGAAAGAATATGACACAACTGGAGGTCGTCCACCAAAGTCAGTGACAGAAAAGCAACCAAGAGCCCAAGAGTAATGTTCAGCATTATGCTTCCATCATTATATACTTATGCAATCAGTATTTTTTACTTTTTTTATTTGTAATTACATTGAAAATAATTTGGCAAACTATACTAGATTTTTTCCTCCTAATTCAGCCTTATGAACATAAAATCCCAATTAAATCCATTTCAATTCCAGGTTGTAACACTCCAAACTATGGAAATGTTCAAGGGGGTGAACACTCTTGCACGGCACTGTATTATATTTGTATAGCTTTATACTTTCCACTAATCGAGTGTTACCCTTTCCACTATTTTGCAAATGCAGTTAATCAGTTACATCTGGAAAGCCTTTCATTCCAGAAACAGAGCTCATACTGAAGAAGCATTGCTGGTTTACCAGATAATGAGTAGAATATCGTGCCATTCTCTCCTTCATCTGGGTCTTTAGCCTGCAGTGTTCCCAAGAGTGAGCCAGCAGGTAGACCCTCCTGCACCTGAAACACCACACACCCAATGGTAATAAAACACACCTGACACCACCAAACATGTACGCTTCTGTAACTGCAAATATGCTACTCTCTATTCACAGCAACCCCCAAATAATACAACTACTCATCCTTATTCAACACTCATATGACATTCAACAGCCATTTTGTTACAGACAGGCTATATAATTATTCTTAATATGTCTATACTAAATCTAAGCTCAGCAGCTCTCACTTGGATAATCAGCTCCCTGCCAGGCAATACGTGACTTAAGAGTGGGGTGTTGTCGTTCTCATCTAGCACAGTGACATGGGCGGTGCCGGTAGCACTCCGAGGAGGGGTGCCTCCATCCTGTACCACCACCACCAGCTGGTAGCTAGACTGGTGCTCACGATCCAGAGCTGCCCTGGTACTGATCTCACCTAGAGAGAGAGAGAGAGAGAGAGAGAGAGAGAGAGAGAGAGAGAGAGAGAGAGAGAGAGAGAGAGAGAGAGAGAGAGAGCATGCCAGGGACATTACATTTTGTGCCTTTTCATTTGCAGAGGAGCATCTAAATGTTGAAATGTTACAGTAAGATAAGTATTGAGTAGTAAATCTAACCTAGCATTCACATAAAACATGACACATAAGCTACACATTCTGTCTAAACGCTACATGGTCCAAAAGTCCAAAAGTGTACAAGAACCCAAAAGTGAATCTGCTCTGTGAGACACATATGACAGTCCCTGCAGGATTTTGCGATTTTGCAATAACAAAAAATTAATGCAAACTCTTAAATTTTCAGAGGAGCTTCCAATCTTTCAAAAAAAAGTACCACAGATTTTTCCACAGAGTTGGGCCAAGATGTGTCATATGAGGTCATCGCAACATGAGTATAGCTAAAAGGTCTCATTTACCAAAAAACATCACCGAAAATGTCCATGCAAAACAATTTCGTGCAGTGAAGTTTCACCGATTCCAGTAGTTTTCCTCAAAAAAGCACAAAAACTCTGCAAACTGTGTCACCAATTTTGAAAAAACCCTGCAAAATCCTGTATGGACTAATATGAGAGGAATGAATAGAAATGCTTCAGAAAGGCTTTGTGTATAAATAAACTAACTGAGTAGAAATCTTAAAAGTATCTAACATGAAAACTATAAAAGCAGCCTAAGTTGTCTTGACTATAACCTGGATACTCAAATGGGACTTGTGTATGATAAGTTCATTACACGTAGTTCAACTGCTAGAAAGAGATGCTGGTAAGTGTCGCATAACCAGGAACGTCCTGACCAAATAAAATTAAAGGAGGCAGAAAAAACAGGAAAGTTAACCTCTTTTTTTAATGTAAAGGAAAGTTAACCTCTTTTTTTATTTAATTGTATGAATAATAAGGTTTAAGATGAATAACTGAATATTAAGCAGGGACATTAAGGAGTTTTATTGACCCTGAGCTTGGGTCACCTGAGTGTGAACATTTTTTCCCCTTTTATCTATGTGGGTTTCTTCAGGGTTCTCTGGTTTTCCCTCCACCATCCAAAACCATGGCAGTAGGTGTATTTGTTACTGTAGGTGGTAATGTGTGTGTGCATGGTGCCCTATGGTGGACTAGCATCCTATACAGAGTGTATTCTATCCTCGGGGGACAGGCTCCTGATTCACCACCGCCGTGACCACGATAAAGTGCTTAGTGATACTGAATGAATGAATTAAGGAGTTTTAAGCATTTCTCTTCTCACCAGTTTGAGAGTTGATCTGGAAGTTGCGGTCAGTATGCAGTAGTTTGAAAGTAAGCCGGCTGTTGAGTCCAGCATCACGGTCAGTGGCTGAAACTCTCCCAAATCCTGTTCCTGCAGGCAGGTTCTCCCTTACTGCAAGGAAGACCCTCTCCTGGGAAAACCGTGGTGAGTTATCATTTTCATCTGTCACAGAGACCCGTACGGTGGCGCTTCCAGTTTTCTTCAGCTGTCCCCTGCCTGAGCTGGCCAGTACAGTGAGCATGTAGATGTTTTTGCCCTCCCTGTCCAGTGCACTCTTCACAAACAACCACCCGCTGTCTGAGATGATCCCAAACCCTGCTGCATCCCCATCAGGCCGGAGATGGTAGGACAGTGGTGTGGAACTTGAGGAGGAGGCTCCATTTCCACCATGATCCCTACTCAGGGCACGTACTTGCAGGAAACGGGTGTTCAGTGGTGTGTTTTCCTTCAGCTCCACACGATAGGTCATTGTGTCAAACACTGGCCCCTGGTCATTCTCGGCCTGTATGTGCACTACAAGAGTGAAAGTTGCGCTGAGTTGAGGGGCGCCACAGTCCTTGGCCAGCACCAGCAAGTCATAACGAGGAGCACTCTCATAGGAAAGGCTTCCTATCAGGCGGATTTCACCACTGCTTCTGTCCACACTAAATGTGCGTTGGCCTTCAGATGAAAGCAGATCGAAGCTCAACTGCCCATTGGCTCCTGAATCACGGTCCTCAGCCTTTACCCGGTACACAATAGTTCCCATTTTGGTAGCCTCGGGCAGCAGCAGAGACTCTGATGATGAAGGAAGGAAGGTGGGTGCGTTATCATTGACATCAGTGATGGTGATGCGGACCAGTGTCTGGGCAAACACCGGAGGGGAGCCGCTGCGAGCCTGGACCTCCAACTCCAGCGAGGGCCAAGCCTCATGATCCAGAGGCAGGCTGGTGCGCAGAGCTCCTGTCTCTATGTCCACAGTGAAGTAGCCTTCTGGATCACCAGAGGAGATGGTGTAGGAGATGTCCTTATTGCCTCCTGGAAGAGGAATGGGGAAGAGATATACAGTCAGACAGACAGGCAAAATTATGTGTGCATACAGTGGTAATAACATCAAGTAACTACCCATGTGTTATGCATTAAGATATATGCAGAAGTAATATCAAACACTCACCGTTCCTGCTATTAGCAAACACCACACCGACTTCTGTGCCCCTCAGAACATCCTCAGGCACAGTGAAGAAGTACTGCGCTTGCTCAAAGACGGGGGGAGCTACAGACCCAGCTACAACACTGATGTTCACTCTGGCATTAACGGGCACTGTGAGCCCACCTCCATCCAGTGCCGTGATCACCATCGTAATGACAGAATTGGCCTTTCCATGCAAGGAGCGGGAAAGAGAGATCACCCCTGCAGAGAAACAAATGCCACACAGAAAATGCAGACCACACAGGGGCCACTCGTTATTTACTGAAATATACAGCAGCAGTAGTAGTAGTAGTACTAATATTAATACTACTACTACTACTACTACTACTAATAATAATAATAATAATAATAATAACAATAATGATGATGACTGGAGTCATTAATTTGATATACTTGAATTATGAAACAGCTACTTGTTGCTGTACAAATACGTAATAACTACTGAATAATGCTTTTTCTAAATATATCATAATGTATCATCAATGTCACATCATGAGCATACGTATAATAAATAACTGCTTCATCATTTATAACGTAGCCTATAAGTAAGCAATAATTTATAATGTTTAATTAAACTAAATGTAAATATACTAAATTTGCATACAGCTCATTAGATTACATTCAACTGGATTAGATACGATTCAATTTTACTGTCATTGTATAGAGTACAAGCAAGAATAAGTGATGTAGTGAAAGAAAGAGACAAATGAGGTGGGATGGCATGTTATACACCATATAATCAAAGATGGTACAGTGCAACTGCACAAACTGTAGGTGCAAATAGAATGGCATATACAATGAGTGAACAAATATCTAGTGGCATGAGTGAGTGGAATCCAGGACCATAAGTTTTATCAATGATTATCAACAAGTTAGTTAAAAATGAAACTGATTCATATCAGTTATGGAATATACATTACCAATACATGTTAACAAGTAATAAGGTATTTGTAATTTCTAACAGTCAAACACACAAACCTGTGTCCTTGTTAAGTGTAAAGAAGTTGGATCCTCCGCCAGACACTGTGCGATATGTCACTTTGCCATTCTCTCCTGCGTCAGGGTCGTGAGCTGATACTCTGATGACAGAGGTTCCTGGAGCGCTCTGAGAGCTCAAACTAACTGCATAGTTTACAGGGTAAAACATGGGCCTGTTATCATTAATGTCCAGCAATGCCACATTCACATAGGCAGATGAGCTCAGGCCACCCTGAGGGACAGAAAAGTGGGAGAAAAATGCGAGATGAGTTATTCTCCACTGATGAAATATCTGAGGAGAGTTACTGGGCTTGTAATTACATTTCTTTCACCAGTGCCGTTTTATGACTGCTCAAATAATGGAAATGGGAACCGTTACTTATTGCCTTCATAAAAATGTGTGTGTGTGTGTGTGTTGAACTGATTAAGAAAGAAACAAAGAAAGAAAGAAAAAAAGAAAGAAAGACCAGTGAGAGTGGTTGAGTGTGTGTTACTGTATATGAATGCACCCAAGGGAAGTTGCATTTTACTGTCGTTTTTTTTTTTTTTTTAAGAGCTCATGGCTGTTGTTCCTGGCAGCCAAAAGGGGACCGTACTGAGCACTAAATCTTATAGCTAGTGTGAGAGAATGAATATGATCTGACAGCACAAATACACATTTGTATCAAAGCACGGAACCTACAGTATCTCACAAAAGTGAGTACACCCCTCACATTTTTGTAAATATTTGATTATATCTTTTCATGTGACAACACTGAAGAAATGACACTTTACTACAATGTAAAATAGTGAGTGTACAGCTTGTATAACAGTGTAAATTTGCTGACCCTCAAAATAACTCAACACACAGCCATTAATGTCTAAACTTCTGGCAACAAAAGTGAGTACACCCCTAAGTGAAAATATCCAAATTGGGCCCAAAGTGTCAATATTTTGTGTGGCCACCATTATTTTCCAGCACTGCCTTAACCCTCTTGGGCATGGAGTTCACCAGAGCTTTAGAGGTTGCCACTGGAGTCCTCTTCCACTCCTCCATGACGACATCACGGAGCTGGTGGATGTTAGAGACCTTGTGCTCCTCCACCTTCCGTTTGAGGATGACCCACAGATGTTCAACAGGGTTTAGGTCTGGAGACATGCCTGGCCAGTCCATCACCTTCACCCTCAGCTTCTTTAGCTAAGCAGTGGTCATCTTGGAGGTGTGTTTGGGGTCGTTATCATGCTGGAATACTGCCCTGCGGCTATGCTCTGCCTCACTATGTCACAGTACATGGTGGCATTCATGGTTCCCTCAATGAACTGTAGCTCCCCAGTGCCGGCAGCACTCATGCAGCCCCAGACCATGACACTCCCAGCCCCATGCTTGACTGTAGGGAAGACACATTTGTCTTTGTACTCCTCACCTGGTTGCCGCCACACACGCTTGACACCATCTGAACCAAATAACTATCTTGGTCTCATCAGACCACAGGACATGGTTCCAGTAATCCATGTCCTTATTCTGCTTGTTTTGAGCAAACTGTTTGCGGGCTTTCTTGTGCATCATCTTTAGAAGAGGCTTCCTTCTGGGACGACAGCCATGCAGACCAATTTGATGCAGTGTGCGGCGTATGGTCTGAGCACTGACAGGCTGACCCCTACCCCTTTAACCTCTGCAGCAATGCTGGCGGCACTCATACGTCTATTTCCCAAAGACAACCTCTGGATATGACGCTGAGCATGTGCACTCAACTTCTTTGGTCGACCATGGCGAGGCCTGTTCTGAGTGGAACCTGTCCTGTTAAACCGCTGTATGGTCTTGACCACCGTGCTGCAGCTCAGTGTCAGGGTCTTGGCAATCTTCTTATAGCCTAGGCCATCTTTATGTAGAGAAACAATTTTGTTTTTTTCAGATCTTCAGAGAGTTCTTTGCCATGAGGTGCCATGTTGAACTTCCAGTGACCAGTATGAGGGAGTGTGAGAGCGAGGACACCAAATTTAACACACCTGCTCCCCATTCACACCTGAGACCTTGTAACACTAACAAGTCACATGACACAGAGGAGGGAAAATGGCTAATTGGGCCCAATTTGGACATTTTCACTTAGGGGTGTACTCACTTTTGTTGAAAAGATACAATCAAATATTTACAAAAAAGTGAGGGGTGTACTCACTTTTGTGAGATACTGTATATAGTACCAAAAAAAGAATAAAAAAAATACCCTGCTATTAATTGAACAAGCCAATAAAAAATGTCACTGGACCATTAGGATTAGCAAGGGCCAATCAAAAAATCTGCAATAGTCCAAACAGAAAATTAAACTGCATTTTGTATCTATGTAATGAATCCATTTGATGAATCAGTATTCCAAATTTCTCACTCACCCCATCAAGTGCAGTGACCGTGAACTCATAGCTCTCAGATCCCTCGTCTCGGTCGAGGGCTGCACTAGTGCAGATATGCCCCGTCTCTTTATTAATGCTGAATACTCCTGGAGGAGAACTGGAGGGTCCTGATCCTATAGAATAGGTTATTGCACCAAATGAACCTCCATCAGCATCGATAGCTGTCACCTATAGAAAACAAAGACAAAGAGGTATTTTATTAGTACTACAGTAATACTGTAATACTGTTAATACTTACTTACATGTATAACATTTGCTTTTGAATTTAATTAAACTGACTCACAAATGGTGCACCAAGCTTCTTTTCTGGCCTAATAGTTGTATTGATGTTACACATCAGAAAACCATTTGCTTTTCTACACACCTTGCCTCTTCTCAGTACTGCCACTCAGACAGCATTTAAAAGTTGAAATGCAAGCGAAAAATACACAGCTTGGAAAGGACCAATCAGGGTCATTATCTGAGCTGTAAAAACTGGACCGGTGCCTTGAATTTTTGCCTTATGGGGGGCACAGTAGGATTTTGAAAACAGGGAACACTGTTTTGCCATAGAATGACTTTTATCTGTCCACCAGCTGGGAGGAAGGAAGCCTGAGTTTACAGCTCAGGTCAGGTCAAACGCATCTGCCTTCCAGAAGTTTCCTTATAACACCAAACTCTGCAAAGGAGATTTTTTTCTCTTCAGATATCTCTCAGTGTAAGCTTATTCTAGACTCAAGCTTTGCAAGTTAAGGTCAGCCAAATTGCAAGATGACAGATTTCTATAGATTGGGCTTAGCTACTCTTAGATCAACAAACTAAAAAAATCAGCTGTTGAACAGAGGGAAAAGCTGATCGAATCTATTCCAAGCAGTTGTGTGAGTTGTTGCATACCCCCTGACAGCTACACATCACCAAAACATGGCAAGGCACCAGACATCAGGTGCTATCCAGAAGGATCTCAAATGGAAAAGTCATGACCTCTTAGAGTCTCTTTCTGGCCTCTGTTCCTGATGAGCTCAG
Source organism: Ictalurus punctatus (assembly GCF_001660625.3). NCBI lineage: Eukaryota > Metazoa > Chordata > Actinopteri > Siluriformes > Ictaluridae > Ictalurus > Ictalurus punctatus. The sequence continues at coordinate 10,976,131 of NC_030431.2, read as the reverse complement.
TAAACAGAATTACACTGGTGGTTCAAGAAAGCCCTCATTCATCATTTTAATACATGCATATAACCCAACAAAAAGTTTCCTTCAAAACATTAGAAGGAAAAGACTTTTCACTCTTCAAGGTCTGTTTCTACAAATGTTTTATATGTTTGGCTTTAAAAAGCAACTCTATAACTTCACTTCATGTCATTTACACCAGCAGTAAAACAGACTTTTCTATAAGATCTTGAGACTTTGAAATCTGGCCAAAAAAAGGACCCAGAGATTTTTTCCGAGCCAGCACAGAGGTGAGGCAGTTCGTTCTCAGGATACTGCTGTGGATTTCCTCATCCACTCCAATATTTAGCTGGATTAAACTTTCTCGAACAGTCAAGAGACTGGCTGGTCAGCAAGAGGTTCAAGCGTACGTCATGAACTGTAGGTCTGTGTACAATAGAGCAGAAACAGCAGCTCTCTTTTTCAGAGCACCAACTTCATACCTGTTACATAGAAAGCCAATTTTACATATTTCCATGGCTAATTTATATGCAGATGAGGATAAATGCTGTGTGTGTTTAAGTAAAACTTTGAAACCTTCAACACATTCTGAATGGAAAGAAAATAATGCGGTAAGAACTGATGGCTTCATCATGCTCTTGAGGTGGTAAGTGTTTAAGAGTACAATTCATTAAAGTCAGTCAGCTTTCAACAGCCATAGACGACTGAAAACCGTTTGTCTTAGCACAAATAAGAAGGCCATCAGAGATTGTTATCCCAGATGCAGATATCTTCACCATTACCATTTTGCAATATTTCCTAAATAGATAATTTTGAGTGTAACATCTTTTGGATGGATCTGTTATCTTTTAGCTGTCACTGTTCATGGAATATTTACGTAATTTGGGAAATTCAGGCATCTGTGATATTAATTTGGGACACTGCACTGACCAGGTCTGAGAGTCAGTTGTCCGCACAGGAAAGCCCAGTGAGATTCAACTTGTCAGAGGATGACCTCAGAATTATTTGTATATACACCAGAATATCTGGATATTATCTTAGAGATGGGTGAAATCATAACTGACACAGTATCAGCACCACTTGGGAAGAAAGCGGAAATTAACAAAAAAGGCTTCACTGGATGGCTCTTATCTTTTTGAAAAAGATTCCACCTACACAGTCATCCAAGATCCCTGTGACCATGTGGCCTTGTAGGACAGCCTGTAAAGGTTTAAGGTGCTAGATGGAACCATTTTCTATTGGGCATTTGTATTGGGGATTGAAATGGTAATAATTTGGTCAGGTGTGGGGGTAATGGGGCATGATGGCCAAAGCTGGGAAAGCCTAGGTTACAATCAGTGGTTGATTTGAGTCATAACAGCCCCTTGAGGTGCAAATGATAAAATTAATTATTGGGAGTCAGTGCTGAGTTTAGACCCTTTGAAGTAACCATGCAGACAGCCTCAGCTGCAAAGAGACTGTCCTGAGTCTGACTGGAGGAAGAGCTTTATGCTTTAGGCTTTAATGGAAACTTTAAGAGTGATAGATTGAAAGCCAGCGTAACGATGTAGTCACAGACAGCACACATGTTACTGTGAGTGCTCATTGATGGAAATTAAACAGTCATGGCTCAAGAGTCTAGCTCTAGCCTCAGTTTATTACAATAGTGATGAGACAGGGTTTCTCTCATTAATGCTCTTTCAAACATGCTTATTTGTTTGGAGAGCGAACAAGAGACTGACTCCAGGAGAAACATTTCACACACTCATCCATTCATCGCTGTGACTGCAAATTGAAAATCAACACTGTGGAGTGTTATTCACTTTTAGCACTGTTAAAACATCTGTAGCATCGTGTCCAGAACAGACATACATTCTCTTAAGGTCACTTAGTTACACTCTAAAAATGCTAAAACAAATGTAACCTCATTTGAGTCAATACTGTAACCCAGTGCTTAGTCAATAACAGAACACACTTTGGATTAATTTGACCAGACACTGCTAAACTATGTGTAGAACCCAATGTGCCCAAAAAGGTCACTTATTTGACCCATAATTGCATACAATTAAAATGTAACACTTAAAAACAAATAAACACATTTATTTATCACCTAAACACCAGAAAACAAAACAGATAATCCAATGAAAATGACACAAACTACTATGTAAAGAACAAGGCAAGAAATTTTGTCTCAGTAGTGTCTATAGAGAGTCTGACTGAATTTGTTATTTAAACATGAAGCTGTTTTACCATGGATGTTGCGTTTCCTTAGCTCTACCTGATGGGAAAAACACCATGAAACTGACATGACACCAGGGTTCAGAGATATGAACCAGAGTGAAACCACCAGATTAAACATGTCAGGACAGTATTACAGATATGTGGTCTATCAGTTATGTTTCACTTTGTCTTAGATGAAGTCCTTTCCATAACGTTTACATAGCTGTACTCAAAAAAGTACTCAAAAAAGACAACTGGGTCCTGAGCCGAGGAAACATTTGATAGCTAAACATTATAATCATCTCTGACCCCTCAGAAGTGTTAGCAGTGAGCTTGTGTGTGTCCAATAAGCGAGCTTGTGGTTTAATTCCATTATTTTAATCGTCTTTGTATTTTGTCGGTTATAGCTAACTGCCCATATGATGGGTTGTTAGAAGTAACAGAAGTAGAAACAATTAAACTGGACTGTAACGCCAACCCAGCCATTAAGCAGACATAACCCAAATTTTAACATAATATGAAGTAATCCTCTACAATAGCCGAACCCAGCAACTGAGTTATTTAAATAAGTTTAAAAGTAGAGCAGTAATTCTGTCTGGATGAAGGCATACTCCTACCACTGAGACCCATTTATTCCTGAGGTCACACTCTCTACAATCGCTCCCAAGAAAGCACACATACCACTGTATACCATAACTCAATTCTTTCTTTAGGCCATATGTCTCTCATGAGATGTTGAGCAGGGCCCATATATATTAAACACTGTGGTACAAGTAACGACACAGACCCTTTTTATTATTCACATCGAACTGATTACCATTGTATGATCTGGTAAAAGCTGACTTACAAGTGCAGACTTCCATTCCACACTCTCAGAAATACATTTCCCTTTAGTTTCAGTGTAGTTATTCAGAAGTAGTTACTGAATAATATTTTAGTATTAATGACTAAATAGTAAGTAGGGGATTGAGGTGTTGAAATCCAGCTCAATCGAAACATGATATGCAATGAATGTTTGCAAGTGAGTGATTTTATGCCTTTTTCTCTTGAACTGAATGTGTGTCCATAACAGTCATTTAGCTGACAAGACATTATAAGCATTATGTGTAAGTTATACAGTCACAAACTCAGTGAAATGGCCAGAAGCCTCCCTGGGTTTCTGTCATTTGTAAGTGTTGTAAATGGTTTGTTCTTAGTGCGTAACATATGTTCTAAATTATGAATTCTTGGGTTTATCTCTTGATAGCATCTAATGTCAAGAAGCTGAAGGTAAAATGCGTCTGTACTTTCAATAAGAGGCTTTTCTCTGGTTAAACATTGGGGTATTAGTTTCAGACGCAGAGCACACACACCATGTATATCCATTAACTGCAGTACAAATGTACAAACAAATTCTCTCAGAGGATAGAATGGATTAATTGAGGCAAAATCTTATTTCAGTTCAAAGTGAATATTACATGACCTTACTTGAAATAGGACGTAACCTTACTAAATCATCCAATCACATTACTCATTCGTGTAGAACCAAAAGCGGTTAGCTTCCACACCTGATGCAGACCAATTCAAGCCCTGTTTTCGAGAGCTGTCCAGAGAATCAGTCCCTGGTCCTCTTGAAAACAGGGCTTGAACTGGTCTGCATCAAGTGTGGACACTAACCGCTTTTGGTTCTGAGTGTGTCTGAGGGCAAATGGTAATAGTACTACTACTCAAAAGTACTAGTGTGAAAATGATCTAAAATTTAATTAATTGAATTAAGAGGACTTAAGAGGATTGTTTATAACAACGATGTCCTTCACAAGAATGGCAGCACACTTGAGAAATAAGGGATTATGAGTGGATTGAGTCATGATAATCTTGTCTATTTTAACAAATTCCAATGGCATTTATAGCCACTTAAACAGCTTAAGTGCACATTTGTGCAAACGACACAGCTAACATAAAGTATTTTATATATGTCTATACAGTATATACACACTGCATATAGAAAAACATAGATTTAAAAACAACAAAGAGCAGTTGAAGCACAAGACCTATAAAGCTAAAGTATCCATTTTTTTTCTATTTGGAAAAAAAATGGATATTTTCTAAATTTTTTTTTTTAAAAAAGGATACTAAGCCATGTTAGCACAAACACTGAAAAAGCCTGACTTAACATTTAAGAACTTTCCTTTTAAGGGTCAGTCCACAGTGAGCCGGGTTAAAACTGCCATTTAATTTTACATTCAGTAATTTCCAAGTCATGAAACATAAAGTGACCTCATCTTATATCTCTTTAGTAAAGTCTCAGACTTGGTTTTGTGTAATAATAAAAGGACAGATTATCAATGATGTGATAAATGAAAAACAAACAACAAAACAAAAAACAGACAGCTTTGACTATAGTCTGTAGTAGCATATGCTCCAATAGGTCAGTACAGACTATTGATCTCAGTCATGTCAGTGGTAAAACGGTTAATTTTCATAATTGCATTTCCTGAGCAAGACACCCTTCAATATTGATCTGGACCGAGGAATTATGATACAATCAACTAATAGTTGGGTGTAGTCCCCAATAACATTTATATGCATGTACCATTTTGGCTACATTTTAGTAATTATTGCTTGTGTTGTATCCTGTTTTAATAATAATCTTAAGCATATGTGTCAACAACAAACTATCACAAATGATGAAGCAGCATGCCTATCACAAAAAAAATTAAAACACTAAGAAATGACCTACTACTAATTTGCATTAAGATTAGTAGACTAAATAATTTGTAGAGCATCAAGAAAAACAAAACACATCTTGTAATATAAAATATGGTACATTTAAGATGTGTTATAGAATCTACTTTTTTGTGATACGTCATCCTTCAAATATAACAAATTTACTGTAAAATGTAAAAGTTGTCATAAGATAACAACGACCTCCTGAACATCAACAAAACAAAGGAGTTGAGAGTGGACATCAGCACGAAGCAGGAGAGCAGCTACAGTACCAGCCCCTTATAATCAACGGGACCCCAGTGGAGAGAGTGGATAGTTTTCTGTACCTTGGTGTTCACATCACATGGTCTTGCCACATCATCACCCTGGTGAAAAAGGCCCGATATCATCTTTACCACCTTAGATGCTTAAGAGACTTTATACTGCCTTCTAAGGTGCTAAGGAACTTTTACACTTGCACCATCGAGAGCATCTTGATGGGAAGCATCACAGCCTGGTTTGGAAACAGCACCAAGAATGATAGGCAGGCTCTTTAGAGGGTGGTGTGATCAGCTGTGCGTACCATCCGCACTGAGATCCCTGACCTACAGTCTATCTACAGCAAGCAGTGTTGGACCAAGGCCAGGAAGATAGTGAAGGACCTCAGCCATCCAAACAATGGACTCTTCTCTCTGCTGCGGTCAGGGAAAAACTTCTGCTCCCTGAAGGTCAACACAGAGAGAACAAGGAGGAGCTCCTTCCCGCAGGCCACTGGGGCCCTAAACCAGGACAACACCAAGGAATAGATCATGGACTTGCTACACAATAGCCACACCAAATTTAATGCATCTTCTATTCATTCAGCTTCAGTAACCAGTTTATCCTGTATTTATAAATATTTATCATATATGTGGACAATTTCAAGACAACTACCTCAGCTTAATATTGAGCAGCATTACATTGCACAAATAATGGCACTTATCTGCACTTTATACCAATTATAGTTAGACTGCTGCTACCCACTTTATATGCTATGTCACATTTTTATACTTTTTTAAATATTTTTTAAATACTTTTCATTTCTCTAACTGTATACATTAAATTATTTTATTTTTTTTCTCACAGACAGTCGTAAAAAGCATTTCACTGCACTTCATACTGTGTATGGGTGTGTGTGTGTGACAAATAAAATTTGAATTTGAATTTGAAAGGTAAGCATTGGGAATAAGCAACATATGTCAATGTGCTTAGATAATGACAAATCTTCTATAGCCAGATTATGCTTGTTTTAATTATAATGGTAATGGTATTTGGTAAGCAAGAGGTCATGGCATCACAGACAGATTTTAGAAATTCTTCACTCAAGACACTCAAGCAGGCTAAAAGCTGATTTATTACTTGCAGAGTAAAATTTATTGGCAATCAATTTCATTTGCCTCAGAGAGACAACAATAACTAAAAAGCAGAGTGACAGACCAGAGACATTTAATGCAAACTGATTAGAACAAACATACTTCAGCTGGCATTTGTCCCAGCTAAGGTAATGTATTCACTGTTTTGTTTTTTTGTTTTTTTCAAAAAGTGCAGTTTGTAGCAAGACTGAATAATTTGTTATGTAGGAAATTGAACCTTAAAGAAAATTTATAGACTACACTATGTGTACACTATTAAGAGGTGCCCTTTAATGGTTTGTCTATAAAGTAAAAGTACAGAAAGGATGTTTCTTTTTCCCATAACTTTTGTAAAAATGCCATAGGGCTCTTTTTTATTTTATGGGCTTGTGGGGGGGACAAAACAGTTCCACATTTTGTGTTCTTCTTTGAAATAGATTCAAAAGCTACAACCTGCTACCAAGTTGAGGGGAAAAGCATAGTCTGTACAGAATGCTAAGGAGTGTGTGCATTAAAGATAACTTTGTCTTAACCATCAGCATTGACGGTTTAAATGTTTGGACATGTTTGGATACATGTGGTTTATGCTCAGTGTGCTAAGCAATTGCTAATGTGTGCATGTTTGTTATGTATAGATAATAGTACTGGCAGATTACATGCCACTGCTAAAATGTCACTTAGAACAACTGGTCTGGCAAAATACTAGTGATAGAGCAATACTGTTTTCCTGCTTTCTGTCCCACTTAAGTATCTGTGTATTCTCAGTATTGCTCCTTTCTTGATTCTCACAGGAAATGCTCAGTAGTGAGCAGAGGCAAGCAGTGGTGTTATTTGATTGTTGGTATGGAGCCTTGGGACCAATCCAATGAATTGCATGCTAACTAACATCTACTTTAAGTAGGATCAACACACAACCGTGTACAGACTCTGACATGTAAACAGCCACTTGCTACACATTAACTTGTCCATTCACAAAATATTCGGTATAAGCACCATCATAATGCTTAATATGATTAACACCCATTACAATACAACCCTGTTGAATTCTTGATTCTGATTGGACAGAAGGTGTTGATTGATCAAAATTCGATGCAGTTATTTATTTGCATTTTTCATAAGCAAATATTTTTGTATTATTAAGGTCCAGAGAGAAGAAAATAGAGAGGCTGGTGAAGGAATGACTGTTTACAGCTGCTGTAACATATGTGATTAAAGAATTAACTTGTTTCACAAACATTCTACAATATTATATGTAATTATAAATGGGTAAAACATGCCTGTTGTACTTAATTAAATAAAAATGGTTAGTGCTGACAAATTGCCGTAGTATAAAAGGAATAAAAACACTTCGGATCATGTTGTTAATGCCACCCGATCTTTGATTATTTTCAGCATGCATATCATGTTTCGTTCTTTATGATGAAAATGTAGTCAAGCCTATTAATTTCTTCACAGTGATAAATACAAATCTTTAACTTTACCTTAATAGTCGTCATTTATGTCCATCTTTGTCCCAATCACATGTTATTCAACACCAAAATTATTCTGAATTGATTCCTTCATTTCTAAGTTTTAAGGATCTGGACTGGAGAAATCAATGGATTTGGTGAGTCAAACATCATGCTGACAGTCTCCCAGAACAGCAGACAAACTTAAGCTTATTAAAGATAATTACATTTAGCCTATGCAAATAAATGCTTTTGTAGGATATAGTGAGATTATCACAGGACCTCTGAAAAAGAGCAGAACAGGAGCTGGAGTAACTCCATACAATGCCCTGACCTCCACATGGACCAGGGCTTTCATCTAAGTGCTTTTACTGACCCAATACTTCAGAATAAGGGAGATGAAGGGAGAGAGAAAAATGGATTAAGACAAGAGACTCCAGTAGCATGAGAGACTAAGAGAAACAGCACTGTTATGGAGGGGAAATATAAGCCCTTTAAAGCACTGTTGTCATTCAACAGACATTCTTCATCGTGTCTCAGCTCAATTACATGGCTGCCCAAAACCCAAACAGCATTATACATGTTTACACTGACCCCACCACATTATACATGCCAAATTGGAGCCTAATCACTGCTACAGCATAAGCAACTCAATCATACTACAGAAAAGAGACTCTGCAATGCCTGACATCTCTTCTTTTACTGGAGTCAGTGGTGGTGCAGATGGGGATGAAACAAAGGATGCGGAAAAAAGAGTCAGAGGAGGGGGATTGGTGAGGAGGGAACTGCAATGAAGGACCAGTCAAGCGTGGAAGAGTAATGTCCATAAGGGTATACTGTCAGAGCTCCATAAACACAAGCAAATAGACTTGATGCTGCTCCAGAAAACAGCAACACAATCTGTTACCCTGTTTACAATACTGCACACACACACATACACACACTCTCACTGACCACTTTAATAGGAACACATATACCCCTGCATATTCATGTAATTATCTAATCTGTCAATCATGAGGCAGCTCCTCAATGCTTAAAATTATGTAGGCAAAGGTGAAGCTCAGAACATCAAATATCAGAACAGGGAATAAATGTGATCTCAGTGACTGTGGCATGGTTATTGGTGTCATTTCGGCTGGATTGAGTATTTCAGAAATTGCTGATCTATTAGCTAGATAATAAATTCATTAGCTAGCTGATATATTCAAAAATATATTAAAATATATCAACATAGAAAAATATATAACTGAGAGCTGTGTGTGATTTTGGTAGTGCTGTGTTTCTAAATTCTTGCTCTTTTTACCTGATATTTTATTTTTAGTAACCTTATTTTAACTTTGTTTCCATTTTATCCATATTTGTTTATTTGAATGAATGAATGAATAGCTCAGAAGTGCCAGACATTAATGTCAAATTAACGCTAATGCAAATAATTCTAACAGGATTCATTCATTCATTCATCTTTAGTAACTGTTTTATCCTAGTAAGCATTGAGGTGGTTGCAGAGCCTGTTGGGAAGCAAGAATACACATTTGATGGGACAACAGTCTATCACAGGATACCATGCACACATGCATTCTATTGGCAATTTAGTTTACACAATCCCTCTATCAGTAGGAGAAAACGCATATGGACACTGAAAGAACATGGGAAACTCTCAGGCTCTGGATTAAACAGGGGAACCCGGAACTTTGAGATAGTAATGCTATGGCACCATATTTTCAAATATATTCTCTAATGGTCCGTTTTACTAAAAACATCTGTTATGCATTTTGAAATCATAGTCCCTGCACTTCTCACTGATTCTCCCTGCTCAGTCCGAGTCTGGGTCTGATGATGGACCGGACGTGCATGGTAAGGTCAGGGTCAAAGATCGGCAAGCCACCACTGCGTGTTCTATCTTAACCTATGACCCTTTGCTTTCTTTGTTGCTGACATGTCTTCTCTGTGTCTCTGAAATGAGCGATCCATCCATTATTAGATACAATGAGGAAACAGCTGTTATAACTGACACACAAATGCATAAAAGGGACAGTAAGAATCTAATATGTTCAATTAGTCAGAGGTTAATTTAAGCAGTGATGTCAATCACCATATCCATGGAGATACTGGGTTTCACAGGATCCAATCTAATTACAAGATAGATGTTTCTAATATGCAAAAATACAAAAAGTATTTCTACTGTAATAAAACACCAAATGTTATCTGTCTCAAACCATTACATGATACACCAACTAACCAACAAACTAACTTTACTAGCTAACCTGTTAACCTGTTAAGCAATAAAAGTGACTGTAAAGAGAGAGAGAGCTGACCCCATGGAAAAAAATGCATTCATAAATAGAACTACAAAATGATGACCACACATCTACACATCAGGATCAGTAGTTCCAGTGATGCACATTTAATATATTTAATCACCTTGTGTTGGACTCAAATATTACCTTTAAATAAGGAAAATCAAATGTGTAAATCTGGAAACAATAATCAAAAAGACAATAGCAAGCAGTTTAACGTCACATCATGTCTTATATGTGGTGGTCTGGGGAAGCCCATCACATGGTGTAATTTTTATAATTTCCTATATATACAGTACTGTGCAAAATATTTAGGCATATGCAATCATGCACACATCAGGATTTTATGGAGATACTAGAGATCCTGATCCTTTCTGCTCTCCGGACCTGACTGATCTCTACCTCTGGATGGAGCTACTCCAATTCCAGATTTATAGGACTACAGCTGCTTCTAAGACCAAACAGACTTCATATAAAACCATAATTAACTTTTTCACACTATCTGTTGTTACCCAGATGAGGATGGGTTCCCTTCTGAGTCTGGTTCCTCTCAAGGTTTCTTCCTCTTAACATCTTAGGGAGTTTTTCCTTGCCACCATCGCCACCAGCTTGCTCAATTGGGATAAATTCGCACTTTTAAAATCTGTATACCGTGTTTATATGTTTCTGTAAAGCTGCTTTGAGACAATGTCTATTGTACAAAACGCTATACAAATAAAATTGAATTGAATTGAAAAGAAACGCTGTACAGCAAAGATGCCTTCAAAACAATGAAATGAAATGTTTCGACATTTTAAAAAAATAAATACCGTAAAGAGCAGTAACAAAGTCAATATTAGGTGTGGCAAAAATATAAAAATAAAAATAGTAGTTTCTGATTCAATTTGTTTTATATTGAAATGAGCGGTAAGTTTTATTGAACATCTTGCAGAATGAGCCACAGTTCTTATGGAGACTTTGACTGTCGTATTTGCTTCTTATTTTGTCTAGCAAAACCCAGCAGCCTTCATTATGTCTTTTGTCTGAAAAGTGGTCACTTACGTAATATGCTACAGTACTTTCTTTAATGACACACAATTTTTCTGTAACATTTAATTTTGTGCTAGAAAGCTAATGTTTGAGAATCTAAAATGTTTTTTGTATATAAAAATCTATAAAAAGGTTGTACTAAAAAAAATAGGGTGCCTAAAACTTTTGCACAGTACAGTAGTTCTGAAAACTATGGGCTTTCTTGAATTGAAATGTTTAAATGTTTCACTGCACGTCGTATTGTGTATGGCTGTGTGTGTGACCAGTAATATTAGGATTGGATTTTGGTTTCTCTTTTGCACACATACCATCTGCAATTAATTATATAGAATTTAAAAAATCTTGAAAAAAGTGAAAAAGGAGAAAATTGCATTCAGAGATTCTACGCAGACACATCAACACATTGATTGTCTAAAAGCATCTGTTATATATTGATTGTATAGTAATTAATTTCATGACAAAAACCATCTAACTTTCTATATGCTGTTATATCCACCTTTATCCATAGACTTTTTTAGCTTTCGATTTTTTAGATTGGTACTTCACACTTTTTTGCACATGCTATTTTGGGGAACCTATTCCCTAGTACTAGTACTAGATTACTCTCACTGTACATTTCTAATAACTTTGCAACCTGTGATTAACTACCCCTACATTCTATGATATAATATAACATAATATAATATAATATAATATAATATAATACAATATAATATAAGAAAGAACATATCCGTCTTATTCTTGATCATAGTGTTTATGTACACTCACCGTCCACCTTATTAGTAACACTTGTCTGACTGCACACTCATGCAGTTATTAGCCAATCATGTGGCAGCAATGCATAAAATCATGCAGATACAGGTCAAGAGCTTCTGTTAATGTTCACATCAAACCATCAGAATGAAGAAAAAGTGTGACATCTGTGACTTTGATCGTGGCATGGATGTTGGTACCAGATGGGCTGGTTTGAGTAATTCAGAAACTGCTGATCTCCTGGGAATTTCACACACAACAGTCTCTAGGGTTTACAAAGAATGGTGCAAAAAACAAAAAACAGAGTGAGCGACAGTTCTGTGGGTGGAAACACCTTGTCGATAAGAGAGGTCAGAGGAAAATGGCCAGATTGGTTCGTGCTGCCAGGAAGGATAAGCACTCAAATAAGCACTCCTTACAACCGTGGTGAGGAGAAAAGCATTTCAAAATGCAACCAAGAAGAAGAATCTGAGACTATCATGGAGACAGACTCACCCAATGTGGACAGTTGAAGATTAGAACATTTTCAACTGTCCAGTTTGGGTGAGCCTGTGCTTGTGATAGCCTCAGGTTATTGTTCTTGGCTGACAATATGGGCAGCCAATATGGTGTTCTGCTGCTGTATCTCATCCAACCCAATGTTTGATGTTTTGTGCATGTGGATATGCTTTACTGCTCACCACAATTGTACAGAGTGATTATTTGAGTTACTATAGACTTCCTGTCAGCTCAGACCAGTCTGGCCATTCTCCTCTGATCTCTCTCTTCAACAAGGTGTTTCAGCCTACAGACCCTCTGCTCACAGAATGTTTTTTGTTTTTCCACATCATACTGTTTAAACTCTAGAGACTGTTGTGCCTGAAAAATCCAGGAGATCAGCACTTTATGAACCAGCAGCAACCAACAGCAACCATGCCACGGTTAAAGTCAGTGAGATAAAACTTTTCTTCATTCATTTATGCACTGCACTGCTTCCACATGATTGGCTGATTGGATACCTGCATAAATGAGCAGGTGAACAGGTGTTCTTATTAAAGTGACTGGTGAGCGTACAATGAGTTAAAGGGACACTATTTTATGCATTCACATAAATTCAGCATTCAGCAAAATCACTAACACACTGTCCTGTCACAACTATGTCAGTACTTAAAATCACTTCTAATATTAATCCACAGTTCTATGATTGGTTTTCAACAATGTTTAATACACAATTCTTTGTGCTTTTTTAAACATTCTCTTTGATACGTTTAACTTTATTGCTTTGCAGCTTTAAAAGGTCTATTCCAGTAGTTGACTTCTCAATTAATGCTTTGTAAGACACTTTCTTTTGGCAGACCTGTAAAGATCCAACATCCCAGGTGCATCAGACTAGCCAATCTCTTTCACGATCACAACCCCATCTTTCCCTGGTGTACTGTTTCATGTGGGCTAACGATGCACCGAGTCAGCACAGAGACAGTGCTAATAATGAAGAATAACCAGCAGAGAAATATAACACAGAATGTAAATTCGCTGGACGGTTTTGGATTGCTCTGACTGCATGCATTAGGGAGAGTAAAAGCAGCTAAATAACAGAGCAGGTCAAAGAGGGCACACACATCAAAGAGACATCAGCTCTGGAAACAGAGAGAGGGAAGAACAGCTCCCCGATAATCCAGCTACGACTTAAGGATCTGCATAGGGAATGAACTGTATACTGCAGTGAGGGTGAGAGAAAGGGCAGGCAGCTTTTGGCAACCCAGACAGGAACAAATGCTGTGCAAGAGGAATAAAAATCATAAATTCAGAAAGAAAAAAATGGCAGAGGGGGCAGGTTAGAGAGAGAGAGAGAGAGAGAGAGAGAGAGAGAGAGAGAGAGAGAGAGAGAGAGAGAGAGAAATCCTTTGAGACTAGTTTAGTTTTAAGACCTTGAAAAATGCCTCAGCATAGCCTCCCCACTGCCTCTAATGGAAGCCATATTGGATTAGACCAGTATAAAGCACATCACGGCCTGCAAATCATGACATGAATGCCATGTGTGAAGAAACAAATCACAATAAATGCCTGCCAATTGATAGCTAACAACCACCACAGCTTTCTAAATCAAGCCATCACATGCCCTCTGTGACATTAACTATATTTTGTATTTTGTAAAGATGCACAATGCATTTAAACTAATCTTATTTGGTGTGTTAGAACAGTGATGTTTGCTTAGCTGTGGCTCTTCTTTACCAGTGCTGAAAAATCAATATGTTGGCTACACATTTTAACCAGATGGTTAAATGGTGAAAATCCCAAAACACAATGAAGTGAGTCAAGATCATGACCTGTTATAGCACTGTGAATATAAATCTATGATCAGCATGAAGGCTGATGAGTGAAATAGAAACAGATAGTGAGGTGGAAGGAGGGATGAAGATTGACAGTGTATGAGTTACACTTCCAGTATGCTCTCTTCATAGTATATATCCTGATCCATTTAAAATGCTAATGGTCATTATTTTAATGCAGCATAATGACATACTTTATATCTTATGCCAGCATTTTTTCAATATAGGAAAATGAATAGTACAGGATATATAATCCATAAGAAAACCGAGGCTTAAGAAAAAAAAGAAAATGTTGAGGACAAGTTATTATTTACGGAAATCCTCTCACTCAGAATTTGAGTTATGGAAAGAGCTTTGCGATGTGAAGAGAGTTGTTGAAAGAGAATTCCAGATCCAAAATAATCAGACCACATTCCAGGAAGGCCTCTTCCACCATCTCGCTCTTCAAATATACAGACACATGTAAAAAGAGCAAGAACTTCTGCAATAACTGAGCGCAATTCCATGCCAGTGACACGCATGCTGTTCCTAGCACCTTGGGAAAAGACGGGGGAGTGTTACAATTCATAAAGCACCTGTTGCATCCAAAGCAGTACACAACCTCAAGCACTGATTTCCTTGTCCTCTGTGCTGTGTGAATGGCAGCAGCCTTGCTGTAGGTTCATTCACTGTGTGGCCTACACAGGGGGAGGGAGAGTGAATGCGCTAACCCTGGATATGCTAAAACTAGTATAAGCCTAAGCTTCGGCTGGATCAAAGAGGATTGCTGCATGCCATACCCTCACTAGATAATGAACTCACTCCCTGAACAAGAGTGGTAATAAATTGTGCACGAGATACTGACTAAAGGTTCGTAGGAGTACTAAAGACACACATATGGGCTCTCATATGCACGCACACACAGACATGTGCACCAGACAGGACGCCCCAGTGCACTCCTACTCACAATCTATTTTTTCTGCTCTTGTCTACCTAAGGCTCCAGGAATGGCCAAGAAAAACAAAATAGCCAGGCGCAAGATAGCACAGGGGTTAGAGGGCTCCACAGCTCCAGCTGAGAGAAAAAGAACTGTGAGTGTTGTCAGATAACACACAAATACACACACTTGGGAATTTTCCGTCTGCTGCCCCAAATGGTAAACCTTAAGGACAGTACCACAGAGTAGAATATATGATACAGGCTGTATATTTATCACACACATCAGTCTGTCAGAGTGTAACAACATTGTGGCATTTAAAGTTAAATAACTTGCAGTCCCAATTTTAATAGTTAATAAAGAATAAGAGCAGCAGGGTCATTGTTTTCTGAATAATGTGTGCTATTAGCTTAATTAACAGTATCTCCTTAGGGAAACACTGGTTTAAGTACAACATTGTTTATAGAGATTCTTATAAAGATGCCATGGATTCCAACGTCACATGCAACATTTCAAATGAGTCTGAAAAAAGAAAAGTATTGGTACAAACACCCTTCTGCAGAGAATGTGGTGACTTTTTACATCTTACTGTACAGTCATTTTTAATCTTCAACAATACTGCAGTAAACAGGAGCAAGTCAAAGAATTTAAGAAATCGATCGATGCGACTGGCTAAATGAGCAAAATGGAAAATCATTAATGCAATCATGTAAACATGGACAAGTCACAACCAGAAAGGAAAGATGCCATTTATTTTCACACTGCAAGAGGAATTCCCCTCTGAATGTGACATTTTAATCCAAAAGATATTACCTCAGGATATCTTTGCAACATAGACAGTGTTAAACCAGCTGTGCTCAGGATCGATACAGATCATCTCATGCAAATTTTTCTCTGTGACACTTTTCACTGCATAGTGCAGCACGTCCCTTTTTCACCATCAGTGCTCCCTGTGGCTTTCCTGCTGATGTGCTGCTAGAGTCATTGAGTTCATGGAGGATTTGTACAAGGACAGCAGGAAAGACAGCTCCCCCAGAATTTGACGAAGGAACCACATGTACCGCTTAGAAACATAATTCTACCTTCTACATGGTACCAGCTCTGCTGACCCATTTTATTCACAGCAATATATCAGAAGATATCTAGAATCTGTCACACGCAAGATGACTCACTGTCCTTTCTGATATCTCACATCTGTCATAACCTGTTGATGAATAAAGCCTGTACTTTGTCAAACTCAGTTGGGCTTCTATGAAAAATTCCACAAGATTCATGTAACACAAACTGTCTCTGAAATTCCTAAAGAGACAGGGTTAATATTAAGGATACAATAACTAATACACAATATCCTCATATTAATCTTCACCCTTCATTTAAGTTTTATCAGAATCATTATGAGACATTACAGCTGTGTAAACACCAATCCATGGAGCACTGCACTAACATTTATGTTCATCCTACAGACAAAACAACACACATATTGTAGGGACAAGGATTAAACCAGATGAGGCTTGATCCCCATCCTTCATACTTGCTGCATCTTCCCCATGTATTACAGGCTCTCTGATCATCTCTATCTATCTGATAAGTCAGGGGTGACCACACACTGTGCTGATTGATGACACATATGTTCTAGCAATGCGGAAATGTGTAATGCAAACTGAAAAAAAATGAATTGTTACATCTGCATTATAACTCTTACTCTTACTCTGAACTTCACATTACATTGGAATCACTACGTCACTAGGCACCTTGGTACAGCCAGTCAAAACATACTAAAACTAAAACTCCTTCTCAGGGATAAGCTCCAGTCGTCACATGATTTGTTGAGCAGCGTGGTGGACTATTACTTGATCAAAGCACGTTAAAGTGGATTTAAGTGTGGGCGCTGGACACGCCAGCCCAATCTTCAGGTGACTATGAGCTCTACAAAAGAGGGAGAGTATTAAGAGGTCACCTGAATACACTATCTTGAAATAGTAACTGTGTGGCTGTAGATACATGATGTCCATCATCTTTCTGTCTGATCACAATGTCTAGGTAGTAAAAGCACAAAAAAAAAGTCGGATAATTTTATATAATGAGGTTTAACGGAATGTACAGTAGATATGTCTGAATATACAGTAGATAGGAATATGTTTTAAAATGGTGTATATGCGGCAGCCCTGCAAATAAATGTAATAATAATTCATCTGCATCTCTGTGCATCTGTGTTGATTATCACACATCCCACATTGAGTTTTGATTTGATTGTTCCATAATTAATGAAGAAGGAACACAGTTTTGGGCAACAAACAGAGATGGTTTCTTCTCTGCCTCAGGATGGCCTCTCAATGACGTCTAAAGTCCCCAACCACCTGCAGACAAGGTTCATGATGGACCGCTGCTTTCTGAGAGCATCTTTGCTCCATAATGGCTAAACCAGACATTCTTCTTTTGATGTTTCCTGACCTCCAAATGACATTACTATGAAAAGGATTCCTATCTTCAATATTCTCTCTGTATCTGCGAAAGAGAGATCCAGCATTCAGGCTTAGCTAGCAGTCCTCTGCCATGTCATTTTTAGCTCAGCTCAGCACTTGTGAAAAAAAAGAAAATTGGTGTGAGGACACTGTAAAATGTGAAGATAATATGGGACATAGAGCAAAAGAGGATAGAAATAGACTTTTACTGTATATTTACATTTATGGCATTTGGCAGATGCGTTTATCCTGAGTGACTTACTTTTAACAGACAGGGATAAGCTTTCCTTTTTTTAGGCTTTAGTGTTGGTCTGGTTCTGAATTTTTATAGTCTTTAGCTTAGTTCTAACCATGTCACGATATTCAGAAATAAGTGTGAGGTTGCTGGATGTAAGTATGAATTCAAAATGCATTTATTTGGGTTCTTGTCAGTGGTACACCATGAAGTGGTCTAAACAGGTTCAGTAAAACCTCCGAAAGATAGTCTATATTAAATCAAAAAGCTAGCAAGAGTCAAAACCAGAAAAACACAAAACTAATCAAAACCAAAAACTAGAAAAGTAGGCAAAACAGGTCGAACTAATCAACAGAATTAATTAATTAATTACAAGAGTAAGCTGTGCCCATATAAGGAAAATGAAGAGTAAAAAGGTAGGGGGATGCTGGTCTGCTGGGTCAAAGATCACTGAATCAGCTGGGATGTGACATCATCTTCCATTATCAATGATGATGAACATGCACATGAAAACACCAAGTGTTTTTGTGGCCTCTATAAGCACTGAATATAAGGCTAAGATAAACAACAAGAAGGACTGTTTCTCTTTATACAAGTCATAAGGAGACTGTTGAGTTATCTTATCCAGCTGATCAAAACTGTGTCCATTTGTGATGATTTGCTAGGAAATATCCAGACTAAAACAGAAAGATCACATTGCATGTGTTTAGTCTCCAAGATCAATATCAAGTACACATCCAATATTTGAAAACAAAACAAAACAAAAAATCCAACTGTACAGGTGCTCAAATTAAAGTCTGGTTCAGACAAAAAGACTTTAAACCACAGCTTTATGACTGAATGTAGCGAATGTATAGGTTCGTGCCAGCCTGTTACGATGGCTTGACCTGCTGACCTCTGGGAATAGAGCGTTGATGGGAATATGAGTCTGACTTATGTCCTTGCCATGAGAATGAGAAGAAGGGTTAAGACACCAGCATCCCTTTGAAGACAAATAAGAGGACATTCCAAAAGGAGCCCTCACAGCCAAACTGTCAAACCGAGAAAAAGATCCCAAGAAGATTACAACTGTGGTGTAAATTTCTGTAGGCCTTTACATAACTCTACCCAAATACAATGTAAAAAAAAATGTAGGGAAAGGCAGACAATACAGCCATAACTCCTTACAAAAGAGATTTTTTTTTAAGAATTAAATGATAAAGCTACAAGTATGAATGTGTGACATCACTTCTGGCCAGAAGCACAAGCTGGAAAAGAAGTGCATTTATTACATATGTCTGTCATTCCTTTCTTTAGACATCTGTTGCAGTGCCCAAAGTTGAGAGTGTGTGCATGTGTAGCATATTATATTGCACAATCATACATATCTATTGATTCCCATAGAAGTTTTTTAACACACACACACCTACATATACACACATAGTCACATGAACACAAGCAGAATGAAATGTCCTACTTTGAAAGGGACACATTCACGCATCATTTCAGGTCTTTACCAGCTCACTAATGTCCTCTGGACTCTCATGAAGTCACTGTTGGCAAAATGAGGCACAGAAACTACAATCACAGTCACTGCAACTCAGCAAATCAGCTTATTATAAATATGCATCCAATTTAACATGTGCAGTTAATTACGCAAATGTCAGTATTTTACTATAAAAGGAAATGGACTGAAATAGTAGGCCCGGTCAGTTTACAGACCCATACCTGACACACACACACACACACACACACACACACACACACACACACACACACACACACACACACACACACACATTTTAGTCACCAGTGGCAAAATATTTGCTTTGCAAATTATAAATTATAAAGCTTTGCAACAAAAAGATGGTTTTGGTTCTCTCTTGTAATCAGGAGTACTGTATATGTTATTATTTTCTAAGAGCACTTTCAAGTCTGATTCTTCATAGTAAACCTAGTAACATTGACTGAATCTGTGCATTCAGAACAAGTAACATGCAAACAGAAAATGTCCCAAGGATGTTTGACAGATGCATTTTTCCTCATTCTTTCTTTGGTTTCATGCAAACTGTCCATTTTTTTAAGTGGACTGACTTTGTTTCTGCCTTTGCTTATGTACAGCTTTAACCAAGCCGCTCGGTGACCTCAGCTTATTACAGACTCAGTCAGAGAGTTATCCTTAACAGTTATTCATCATTCTCAAAGAGTACAATAAACAAGGCTGAGCTCCAAGTATCGCATGACCATGATGGAATCCTCACTACTAACGTCCTTCCTGTTGTTTGTATTTTAAAACACACTTGCATGCACTCCAGTTCTTATGGGGCAGTGTTACAATAAAAAGTTTATTTTCTGGATAAGGCATAAGAAGTGCTTAGTTCAGCTCTTTCATCATATATTTTTTTAAAAGGTGGATAAGTACAGGCCAGTATGGAACCTTGTAAGAAAGAAGAGTCATTTGAAAGTCAGTTGATCATATACACATACAAAAATAGGCCAATTCAATGTCTGTTGTGTGCAGATGTTGATTTATGCTTACAGTTTCCACACTGCACGTTGCACATGTACTACAGCAGGGCTTTTAGAGGGAGACTATAAGAGTTTGGGAGGAATGCAGTGATTTCAGACAAGCAGACGCTTTTTCCACTTTAGCTGCCTACAAGTTTATGTGTCTTCCAACAACTATCCCTGTATCTCGATGTGGTATCTATATGGTGTAGGGTGAGTAAACCTTTTAAAAAGCTTTTTGTATTGTGATGTATAAATAGAAGTGTAAGGTGCTTGTCTAAGATGTGGATATGGCCTTACTCTTGCACTGCATTCACGCCATGTCTGAACTACTGTAATTACTAAATGACAACTCGGACATTCTACTCGACGCTGTTCACGTCTCGGAATTATGCGTTTCTATAAGCCAAAATGAATCCGTGTGAGATGATGTTGTCGATAAGTGCAAAATACAATATAATTTCAACAATAAATCACATTTTTATGCTACTGCTAAATATTGAAGAACACAGAAAGCGCATCAGGTAACAATAAGATGTTTATTAATAACGCAGGCTTAGGTAATGTGCTGTTGCAAACCTAAACATCAACTACAACTCTGTGCTAGCTACATTAAACCGTATTGTATGTCTTTAATTTATTTTCAGATTAATCTTGCATTCTTAAGACACTCATAATAGTCAGTTATACGAATTAATATACAGAAATATTACGAGATATACTACATTTTACTGCTGAAGCTGCTGCCATTTTGAATGTTTCCGCATGACGTTGCAGCGATCAGGTGGTACAAGTCAGAGCTCTCAGAAAATGTTGTAAATACAAGTTCTATAAGGACATGAATGCTTTTTACAAGTCATAATCTCATAATTATGGTTATTACAACATGGTGTGAATTCAGCTTTAGCTATCACTCCCAGAATTCTGCAATCCACCTCTAAGGCTTACATTGTATAATTTTGTCATGATTTTCTTTTGACTATTGCAAAACCATGTATGTAACCATGGATGCTGTTTGTCACACACTGTGAAAAGATGTCATGAAGAATTTCTGATGTCAGGAGATGTAATTTGACAATATATAGTGTGAGCAGCGTCACAATTTGAAATGCATTTCAGAAGCCTTGAATAAGTCTAGTTTGCATGGAAAACAATTTGTAATAGCACCATCAACTAGACCTGTCTGCGACTTACAGTAATCAGCATAGGGTGAGTGACTGACTGTATTGTTTCATACTAGTTTAACTCTAGCTAGATTGTAAGTTAAGAAAATGTCCAAAGGAAACATTACTGAAACAAATGTACGTAAGGTGATGAAAGCTGCATTGGGTATACTAAATTGTTAGTTTAGAAACGTCCGATGATCAGGGCCGATTATATCCATTATAGGGCAGGAAAACACATTGATTTCGTGCTGTGTGTAAAGATGATGTCTCTTGTGTTGAATGATGACAAAACTGCAGTTTGTAAGCTCTGTAAGCTCTGCACTGCTAAAATTTTACACCGGACACTGCAGCAGTGAAGCGGGAGTTTCAGCGTTGAGTGAATTTAAAAAAAGATTTTGCCGCACTGCTCGCGCTGAATTAAAGCACCAGTACACCGTTGAAAGATGTGAGTGAAGATGAGATGACAAAAAAGTAGGGATGCACCGAATGTTCGGCAACCG
Source organism: Ictalurus punctatus (assembly GCF_001660625.3). Classification (NCBI taxonomy): domain Eukaryota; kingdom Metazoa; phylum Chordata; class Actinopteri; order Siluriformes; family Ictaluridae; genus Ictalurus; species Ictalurus punctatus. The sequence goes on along the minus strand of NC_030431.2, from coordinate 10,954,260 downwards.
AAATTATTCGGCCGAAAATAGCAAAAAAAGCGCTTTCGGTGTTCGGCTGAATAAGTGAAAAGGCCGAATAAATTTGACCGAACAATGACGTGTTTGATGACGCGACCAAATAGCCTAATAGCCTAACCAGCGGTTGCTGGCTAGAGAGAGGAGAGTATCGTAGCGACAAGACGGACTCCGTGCGTGTTTTCCAGCGACATAGCGACTCGCAATCACCGAGCACGACGGTAACCTCACGCCCCACGCTAATCTCTCTCTCTCTCTCTCTCTCCACACAAGGTGCAAGCGCGGACGAGATCGCCGGGTGGTGAGAGTCCCACCTACGGAGGATGCCGGCCCGGGAAAACCCTCGCCCCTGTCTCGGGAATCCCGCCTCCGCCACGAGTAGGCTACACCGGCAGTCACGCCTCCACAAGCCCCGCACTCATCCCCTCACAACCCACTCACCTCACCCTTGCACCAATAAATCACCGTTTGTGAACGTTCTTCTGCCTCCTGTGGGTCTGTACGCCGCCCTTCCCCGGGCTAATTCCTCACAATATATATATATATATATATATATATATATATATATATATATATATATATATATATATATATATATATATACCTTGATGCGACTGAATGTCACATTAATTATGAACATTGACATACTCATTCGGGATGAATTCTTTTAATTAACACACACACACACACACACACACACACACACACACACACACACACACACACACACACACTCTAATAGAGATCATACTGTTCATTACCACAGTGTGTAAGCTCATTAACTTGTAAATACCTACTTTCCACTTAACTAAGAGTAGATGAGACAGTGTACCACACCCTTTGGCAGGAAGTTGTGCGATAAAGCAGGAAGCGATGTCTATTGTCAGGGCCAGGAGAAAGGAAGTTCGGTTCATGCTGATACAGTCTGTGTCTGGACACAAGGTTAAGAAATCTTTTCCTTCAAGGCTAGTTGAAACGTCCTAAGAAGACATTACAGTGAACGTATTTCCCAGGATTTATTTTGAATAACATGGCTAATTCCATCTCATAGTTCAATATGTTTCCTATTTAAATGGATGAGTGGAGCAGTTGGCACATTGCTCTGAAGATCATAGATTTCATGATGAAAGTGATGATATAGCGATGTTGTAAATTTCACCATTTCCTTTGGCTCAGTATGATAATTGATTTAACAATGTGGAAACACTGAGTGTGCGAGTTAACAAGACAATAAACACTAGCAACAATGCACTGTTACTTGAGTGACCAACTGTTAACAGTGTATGCCAAGTCAAAACATTTGTAATAAAACATTTTTAAAAAATAACAGACTTACACAAATACTCCTCATAATTTCAAATTATGACTTCATGGTAAATATTAACATTATTTTACAAAGATATCAGCTGAAGGAGTGGAAAAGTGGTTCAATGTGTGTAAAAGAAGTGTAACTGAATACTGTTTCTTTTCTCAGAAGTTTAACCAAAAAGTGAGGTATTCTGAGGCCATGATGTCTCTCAGGATTGGACAGAAACTGATTTCCCAATACAACCTCAGGCATAAATGTTTGGCATCTTGGGAAAACCCTTCACATGTTCAAATTTTACATTTTGTACTATATAGTTATGAAAACTACAGGCATTCCTGAACTGAAATATGTTTCTTTTTTTTGCATGTATCTCAACCAGAGGTTTATCATAGCATTTTAAAGTCTGCTTACAAAAGGGGAGGAAAGTGCATTTAAAGATTCCATTCCAACTCATGTGAAAGATGTCTACATTTATAACCTAATCAACTTATGGGAAAACATTATTACTGCCAAATTTAAAAGACAATTTACAGTGGAATAAGTGTAAAACTTTGATTATCTGTATTATCTATATCAGACCCTGTCTCATCACCTGAGATAAAAATGACTTGCATCATTTAAATGCCTCATCATCATCTCTTCACTCCCCGAATCTTTGCCCACACTAAGGTTTTAGACATCTTTAGGCAGACTGAATGTAGTTACATCTGCATTTGTTAAACTGGCTCCTAAATCAGGTAGACAGGCAGGGCAAGGTAAAAAAAAAAAAAAAGAAGCCCAAATAAAATCATTTCTATGGTGTGCGAGTTTCTATGTTTTCCAGAATTCAGCCATAGCCACATCTAAAGGGTTTTTCTGGTCACTACACAAATGATAAACAAAGCTGATCCTGACCCTACATCATCTCCTAATCCTGGTCCTGGAGTTCCTGCACATTTTACCATTTTTTTCTGAGCTGTGTGTGGAGTTTCGCATGTTCCCCCTTGGTCACGTGGGTTTCCTCTGGGTTCTCTGGTTTGCACCCACTGTCCAAAAACATGCAGGCATAGGCAATTTGTCTGCATGAAATTGCACCTGGGTGTGAATGAGTGTATGAATGTGTGTGTGCATGATGCCCTGTGATGGACTGCTGTCCCATCTGGAATAAATTCTCCCACCTTGCACTCAGTATTACTAAGATAGGCTCTGGACCCACTGTGACCCTGATCAGGATAAAGAGGTTACTGAAGATGAATTAATGAATGAATAAAAATAACCCACATTTAAATTAATGAAGGCTTCGTTCAACAGCTGATGTGTATTGGAACAATCAAAAAACACCAACATGTCCAAACCTGGGAAATACTTGTCAAGTATAACAAAAATGTTGTATTAAATTAATGTTCATTCAACATTAGAGTGCAGGACTAAGACCAACTGTTTGCTCTTGATTCCATGTTCCCCTTAGTCCCAAATGCTGATCCTATCTTCACACTCCTCTTACACATGAGCTGAGTGTCATATATCACTTCATCATACAAACAGGGTGACAAACTGAAACCATAGAAACAAGAAGACAATTTCACACTACACCTCCCAATGGCAATTAAGCTTGTTTCCACCCACAATGATTTCCTTACATTTCATTTTATATAACATGATGGCAAGCTTTGATGTTTATAATGCAATTTGTCCCATTCTGAAGCTATGACAAGGCCCTGTTGCCTTAGCTGTCTGTGATGTTTCATTTTATGCATGTGACCTTTTTACTTGTCACTTCATGATCATTAACAAAATAAATTGTGCATTATTAAGCAGCAAACTAGAAACTAGAAATGGTTTGCTGATTTAGTACATTCCTGTTAATTTGGTATATTCAGTAGGTTCTCTAAAGGCCAGCAAACTACGGTTTTGTTTTCTTACCCTTTCATGCAAAATGAATTTCCACGAAAAAGAAAAACTTTAATTTGTACTTTAGTTCTCATTGTCACATAACTACACTGAGAAAGTTTTAAGGCACAAAGGCTGTGTTATTGCATGATGGGGGAAAATAAAAAACCTGCACTATAATTCTAAATGAACATTACTCTATGCCAAATCAGAATGCTATTCTGATACATTGAATCATTTAAAAAATAAAAGCCTGGTTCCCTTGAAATTAATTGACAAATTAAATTAATTTGGAGCATTTCCAGCACCAATTTAGAGTGCTGTACTGCCATACAGAAATACTGCAACTGCTGAAGTTTAAATACATGACTGAGCAAATGAAATTCACCACACTTTGTTCTGCACTCCTATTTTCAAGTGTATCGAATAACAGTGTTTTCTAATCTACTTTCTAAGGTTAAAACTGCTGAAACATTGTCTTTGGAACTAATCCTCATCAATTTCCTCAGGGGATCAGGGATCCGCCTTTACAGTCAGAATGTTTCATTTCAAATATGTCTCAAACTGTTTCTCTGTATAACAAAAAGGATGCATTATTTCAGCACTATACAGTACTTCCACTATATCTCAGCTGTCATTTGGGCATTCACTGAAAACATGATAGCTCCATTAAGTTATGTGAACTTATTTCTTCTCTTTAACTCCAACTGTCATGACAAGTTTTGGAAATTGAACTCAAGTTTATAAGTTTTCAAAAATTAAACTTAAAGTAATCCATTTTCTTGACTTTTAAAACTTGTAAAACGTAACTTTTTTAATTGAAAATTTTGGTTATCTTAAATCAAGTTTACTCACCTTTTAAAGGCAGCAGGTGAACTTTTGTTTCTATTTTAGTATGTCTAAGTCTACAACTTTGTAAGTCCTACAGTGTTGGAGTCTAAAGCTGACTTATGAATTTTTTTTTTTTTTTTGGGGGGGGGGGGGGTTTGGGGGGGGGGGGGGGGGGGGGGGGGGGGCACAACCTAAAAGACTTTAATTCAGAGGTAATTTCAGGTAATGGCTTCCAGAGTGAGGGTTAAGATCAGATGAATGTGGTGGAGTAATCTGGAATTTCTATAGCAGCTACCCAATTAGCTGATTTATGACTTAAAAGTGACTCTTTTTTTTTTTTTTACTTTAAGCCAATGACCTACAGCCCTTCTATAGGCCTTGCCTGCTTGAGTGTGTGGAGGAGTGTGTTCATGTTCATTACACATAGAACGAAGTGAGGGTAGTAAAATTGCTGAAGATGGTCTTTTACTTCAGCTGAGGGGCCAGAACAAAATTCTACATCTCAAGAGCTGAACAAGGATCAGATTTCACCAAAGGTAAGACAATGCAAAAAAGAAACAAAAAACACACACAACTGTATTCCTGCAACTGAGCACTTCTCTAATTATGTCTCACTCAGCACAGTGCCGCCTGCTTACTGCTTGCTCTGCAGTAAGGTAGAATACCAGCTCACTGTTACAAAAGGAGCTCATTTTGCTCAGTGTGATGCAGCTCAATCAATCACAATACTGGCTAGCTGTGAGTCAGCAGTATTGGATTCATCTACAGTGGGGAAAGAAAAGTACCATTTCTCTGTAGCCACATCGCCCGCATCATCCCTTTGACCAAAAACACTCCTACACTTCACCAGCACATGTAGTTATGAACTCAAACATAGCATAGATACCCTTACTTAGTTATCTGTCCTACCATTTACTAACCCACACTGAAAACATTTATACTGCATTTCCAGTTTAGGATCATGCGAGGACAGAGGGAGGTTTGCATGTTCTGGCAGTGGATGCATACATAATGGAAATAATGGACACTTATCAGAGGATTTACTACATCAAGTACGGAGCGAACACCAATGAAAACACATGACTGAAGTAACAAATGGGGAAGCAGATAGAGCTTGGATCAAAGAAGGCGGTAATTTTTCAGAGCAAGCAGGCAAATGCAAACATACACAGAAGGAGTGAAAAGGTTAGACGCAGCGAGAATCTCATAAAACCAACCATCTTATATGAATGCAAACAGCCAAGGGCAATTTGGTTGGAGATCACTCATTATCATACAAAAAAGTAACTCCAACCCTTGCCTTAAGAGCATTTTATTAAAACTGAGTTTAGAATGTTACATAACACTTATTTTTTCATATTTTTTACTTATATTTATTTAATACTTAAGTATAGCTTTAATGGACTGAAAATAATTGTGCCTCACATTTATGTAAGAAATGAACATGACTGGGTGTGCTGTTATAAGAAAATAATCAATGATGGAGTGGTGTGATGCAAAGTGCAGTTATTGTTACCAAACCAGAGTGGATTATTTTCCTCTAACAACATCTCCTGAAGTGTTTTATTCTTCTTATAGTGCAAGAATTTGTCACACTTGAGTCCTTCTTAAAAGAACCTGACTCACACCCCTTGAAGTGGACCAAGAGGTGAACCAAGTGAAAAAGGACCTAATTTTTTTAATGTTCACAATGTCCCTGAAAGAGGACACTGTTTTTTGTCCACTGTTCATACTGTTGCTTTTTGGGTCCTAGTCTTGTTGCAATGCTGTGCATTGTCAGGACCCTGTACAACATGTTTTTAAAATTACAAAAGAGAAAAACAGAACACACAAAAAAAAATAAGAAATCAAACCATATATTTCTGCGGTAATTTTTTTCACTTTAACCTGGCACTGCAAGGCGGTCTAGTTAAATACAGTTTTGCTGAAAACTGAAGAAATACTTTTGAATTTCTGTTGATGGTGGATAGTTAATTCTTAATGCAGTCTTCCTTCCAAATTTTCATCCTCATCTGTCCATAACATCCATCTTCCAGCAGAAACAGCCATATTGAATAACACGATTTGTATGGAGGACTGTACTGTATGGTACTATATGAGAATTCATGCCCAGATTGATCTGTGTTCACAATACATGTTTTTAGCAAACCGTACCATAAGCTGAAACTAAACCATACTTGGACCAGCTTGCAAGATGGTCTCAGTTCGGTTTGCTTTAAAAGGGTCTGAGATCGTTTGGAGCGTTCACACTTGGGCCAAAAATCCAGCGAACCATGCTCAGACCCCTGAAAAGGACCAAGTGTGAAAACACCCTATATGTCATATTTTTAACCATGTAAAGACATGTTTAATGCTGTGGAACTTCAACATTAATCAGCTATAAACAGTTGTTCCCTCACCAGCTGCATTTTTTCTTTCTTGAAGTTGCTAAGACAAAAAAACAGCTTCCGTTAGCAGGAAACTTACTGAATATAACTAAGCACTGACGCTGGAGACTCCTTCCACAAATATTAAACATTTTCTTACAGAATATGTAGTCTTATTTATGATTACACTGTATGTTTTTTTTCTTTGTTGAAAAACAACATTTTATTAATTCATGTATTATTAATCATAAATTATGTGGTGTGTTCACCAGCAGGTCCATCTAAATTAGCTGTTAAAATTAATAAAAGCATGAGATTTCAATTACTGCTGGATGTATTGTTAGAGCCATGCCATTATTGAAAAAAGAAAATAAATCAACTCTTTCTGACCAATCAGCTTTACAGTATAATTACCTTTTAAGCACTGGAGTGAAACACTGGAAGCGGTAATAGCACAAAGGATGCAAGCAAGCAATTGCAATGGCATTAACTGTCCTATCAGTAAGATGATGCAGGCTGACAGAACTGATACGGAGCAGATGGATGGTAAACAGAAAGTCCGATTCTCATTTTAAACTGTCTAAGCTCTTTTCAAAACAGTTTACGCTATGATGGATCCAGTGCAATGCTGCTGGTTTAATTTATACACAGCTGAAGAGATTTTAATATCCTCCAGCATGTCTTGGCTGGATGAAACTCATACACACCAATTAATCTATGTTTGTAAACACACACACACAAACACACACATGCTTACTAGTAAAACTGATGTCTCCAACCAAGCAGGCCTGGTAACAGAAGCACTTTTTTGTTTAGCTTCTCCTGCTTCCACATAGTCTGCAGAATAGTGTGTGTTTACACAGCAGAGCTCTCGAGGCCAGACCCCTTTCCAATTGACCTGAGGCTGAGCAAATTACCTTCACGTGCCTAAAGAAAGCCGAAGCCCTGTTCCTCAGGGGAGTGAGTGTAGTGCTGGGGGTTGGGGGTAGGGTTCAACAAATACCAAGAGCTTTTTTTCCAAATGTGAGCTTTTTTTTAAAGGCATGTCACCTGAGATGTAATGAATTTCACATTCATGCAGTGATGGAGTCAGTAGTAGAATGTGTAAGAGTCATATTGTGCCACTTCCAATTCTTGAGATCTGTTGCAGAACAAGTTCTTTTTTTTTCTTTTTTTCCAAGAGTACATACAGTACTATACTCATATGCATTATAGCTCATTGGCTTTTATAGATAACATGTATATACAGTATCCCACAAAAGTGAGTACACCTCTCACATTTTTGTGAATATTTGATTATATCTTTTCATGTGACAACACTGGAGAAATGACACTTTGCTATAATGTAAAGTAGTGAGTGTATAGCTTGTGTAACCGTGTAAATTTGCTGTCCCCTCAAAATAACTCAACAGACAGCCATTAATGTCTGAACCTCTGGCAACAAAAGTGAGTACACCCCTAAGTGAAAATGTCCAAATTGGGCCCAAAGTGTCAATATTTTGTGTGGCCACCATTATTTTCCAGCACTGCCTTAACCCTCTTGGGCATGGAGTTCACCAGAGCTTCGCAGGTTGCTACTGGAGTCCTCTTCCACTCCTCCATGAAGACATCACGGAGCTGGTGGATGTTAGAGACCTTGTGCTCCTCCACCTTCCGTTTGAGGATGCCCCACAGATGTTCAATAAGGTTTAGGTCTGGAGACATGCTTGGCCAGTCCAACACCTTCACCCTCAGCTTCTTTAGCAAGGCAGTGGTCATCTTGAAGGTGTGTTTGGATTCGTTATCATGCTTCTCCGAAGGGAGGGGATCATGCTCTGCTTCAGTATATCACAGTACATGTTGGCATTCATGGTTCCCACAATGAACTGTAGCTCCCCAGTGCCGGCAGCACTCATGCAGCCCCAGACCATCACACTCCCACCACCATGCTTGATTGTAGGCAAGACACACTTGTCTTTGTACTCCTCACCTGGTTGCCTCCACACACTCTTGACACCATGTGAACCAAATAAGTTTATCTTGGTCTCATCAGACCAGAGGACATGGGTCCAGTAATCCATGTCCTTAGTCTGCTTATCTTCAGCAAACTGTTTGCGCGCTTTCTTGTGCATCATCTTTAGAAGAGTCTTCCTTCTGGGACGACAGCCATGCAGACCAATTTGATGCAGTGTGCGGCGTATGGTCTGAGCACTGACAGGCTGACCCCCCCCCACACACACACACACACACACACACCACCCCTTCAACCTCTGCAGCAATGCTGGCAGCACTCATACGTCAACCTCTGGATATGACGCTGAGCACTTGCACTAAACTTCTTTGGTCGACCATGGCGAGGCCTGTTCTGAGTGGAACCTGTCCTGTTAAACTGCTGTATGGTCTTGGCCACCGTGCTGCAGCTCAGTGTCAGGGTCTTGGCAATCTTCTTATAGCCTAGGCCATCTTTATGTAGAGCAACAATTCTTTTTTTCAGTTGCTCAGAGAGTTCTTTGTCATGAAGTGTCATTTTGAATTTCCAGTGACCAGTACAAGGGAGTGTAAGAGCGATGACACCAAATTTAACACACCTGCTCCCCATTCACACCTGAGACCTTGTAACACTATCAAGTCACATGACACCGGGGAGGGAAAATGGCTAATTGGGCCCAATTTGGACATTTTCACTTAGGGGTGTACTCACTTCTGTTGCCAGCCTTTTAGACATTAATGGCTGTGTGTTGAGTTATTTTGAGGGGACAGCAAATTTACACTGTTATCCAAGCTGTACACTCACTACTTTACATTGTAGCAAAGTGTCATTTCTTCAGTGTTGTCCCATGAAAAGTTATAATCAAATATTTACAAAAATGTGAGGTGTGTACTCACTTTTGTGAGATACTGTATGTACATATTGTTATTGTTTCAACTTTCCTAATTTACCTAATTTGCCTTCAAGCTTATTTATTAGCATGGATTTTGGAGAATTATGCCTTTCACATAAACATACTACGGGATTTGATCCCTTTCTACAAAAAGGTGCAAAATACAGGGAGGGAGTTTATGCAAATTGTATAATTTTGTATCTGAAATTTGCTAATCCTGAAAGTCACATTGGGAAAGGTGAAAGTGTGCTCAAATTAATACAGCCAAAGATAAGGTATTAAATTTGTGCTAGCCTTTTTCTGCCAGTTGAAGACAAAATTAAGTATTTCATAATTATGACTTAATGTCTGAAAACAATCAGAATGTTTCTCAAAATGACTTATTATTGTCTCCATATTAGATATTCGTTGAATGTTTGTGCCACTCTCAAGGCGGGCAGCTTTTAAACAAAGTCTTTTGTTCATATTTACCTGTACATGCTTTTGTTTTAATCACACACTGGGGATTGTCACTGAGTATAATTGAAATTAAACTCGAGTATTAGAGTGTTATTTGAGTTTTATTAGTACATTTTTCACAGCACAGATCTTCAAACGAAATACAACATAAAACAAAGGCAAACAGAATGAATAGACACTACAGTTTTTATTTTTTTATTGAAGCAAAAAAAGGTTATCCATCACCTATCACCCATGTGAAAACTAATTGAACCTTTAAACTTAAAATCTGGTTGTGCCACCTTTAGCAGCAATAATTGCAACCAAACACTGATAACTGGAGATCAGTCTTACACTTACTTCTAGGACTAGGACTTACTCCTGTGCTTTGGATCATTGTCTTGCTGCATAATCAGGTTGTGTTTGAGTTTCAACTTACGGACTGAAGACCAGACATTCTCCTTTAGGATTTTCTGGTAGAGAGCAGAATTCATGTTTCCCTCAGTTAGTGAAAGTTGCCGCAGGCCCTGAATAAGCAAAGCAGCCCCACACCATCACACTACCATCACCATGCTTGACCATAGGTATGATGTTCTTTTTGTGGAATTCAGTGTTTGGTTTATGCCAGATATAACGGGACCCCCGTCTTCCAAACAGTTCCACTTTTGACTCATCAGTCCACAGAATTTTTTAGCAGGTGTGTGGTGGATGTTCTGGCACACTATGGCTGCTGCTGCATAATCCAGGTGGATGCTACACACTAATGGTGGTTGAGGAGCCACCCTGTTGCTGAGCTCTTGGAGGAATTTTGGAAGGTTGGCCACTACTGTGCCGAGTTTTTGGAGATAATGGTGGTTCTTTGGAGTCCCAGAACCTTTGAAATAGCTTTGTAACCATTCCCAGACTGATGTATTTCAATCAGCTTCTTCGGTCTCATTCCGGAATTTCTTTCAACTTTGGCATGGTGTGTAACTGGGTAAGACCGTTTAACCAACTTCATACTGTTGAAAAAGTTCTATTTAAGTGTTGATTTGATTGAACAGGGTTTGTAGTAATCAGGCCTGGTTACGTCTAGTCCACCTGAACCGCATTATCAATGCAGTTTCATAGATTTTGGGAATTAGTAACTACATTTTCACACAGGCCCAGTTGGTATTGGATAACTTTTTTTGCGTCAATAAATAACATTATCATTTATAAACTGTATTTTGTGTTTACTCAGGTTGCCTTTGTTTTATCTTAGATTTTGTTTTAATTTCTGAAACAATTTAATATGAGATATACACAACAGAAGAAATCAGGATGAGGCAAATATTTTTCACAGCACTGTAAGACAACATATGATATCTGTTCTAACTCTACTGCCTTCATATTACATCTGAGACTGAGTGGATCATGATAAAATGATTTTTCTTTAAACTTTTTAAAAGCTGTTTTCAGTTTATTGAAAAATAGATTCTATTCTATATTTTATTAATTTAAAAACCATGGGGGTTACAAAGGGGTTGCCATCCATAGTGAGTTAATTTGTGTGTTCAAGACTCTGGCTGTAAAATCCATGAAAAAGAAATGCAAGTGCAAAATCAATTCTTCTACTGACATCTATTCGTACTACTGATGAGGTCTAACTCTGCTTAGGTGGAAGAAAAAGAGACTACTGGTAAATGTAAAGAGCACAGGAGCCTTACAGAGAGTACAAGCTGTCATGCTGAACAGAAACTGCATTTAGACAACTTTAATTTCCCTCCAAGGTTTCAGGCAGTCTTACGACAAAAGCGTGAGCTGTCAGCAGCTACAATCTCTCACAGTGAGTGATACCAACCCGTTGGTGCACCAGGTGTATATCATGGTTCAGTCACTACCACCTGAAATAACATTCATCCACTGATGCTTTGATCTCCGTTCATGAACATGCACATTCTCAGTAATTTCTCATTCAGCAAACTGTGCAGAAAAAAGAAGAGATTTTCTCATTCTTTCTAAAACGTGTACATTCTGCACCTCCATGAAAAGCAACAATTCAATTCAACTCAATTCAATTGTATATGCAGCATTGTAAACATTGACAATAAACATTGTCAAAAAGCAGCTGCACAGAAATCCGAATGTAGATTTAGATCCCTAATGAGCAAACCAGAGACGAGAGTGGCAAGGAAAAACTCCCTGAAACAACATGTAGAACAAACTTTGATGGGAACCAGATTCAAAAGGAAAACCATTCTCTTCTGGATGACAGCAGGAATTATGAATCATTACCCTTGTACAACTGCATACTATATAATCAAACAGTACAAAACAGTACAAAAATATGTTGAAAGTATGAGGATGTTCAGTATGAGTATATTGTGTACTGGGATGAGCAGATGACAGTCTTTATAATTACAGCAGCAGTTTACAGAATACAGGTGAGATTATCCACTGAAGAAAGAGTGAGTCTTTAGCTGTTTTGGGGAAGTTGCAAACCTAGGGTAACCATGTGGCACTCTCAACAGAAGATAACCAACAATTGCAGAAACTCCAAGCAGAAATACAGTGAGGGAAAAAAGTATTTGATCCCCTGCTGATTTTGTACGTTTGCCCACTGACAAAGAAATGATCATTCTATCATTTTAATGGTAGATTTATTTGTACAGTGAGAGACAGAATAACAACAAAAAAATCCAGAAAAACGCATGTCAAAAATGTTATAAATTGATTTGCATTTTAATGAGGGAAATATGTATTTGACCCCTCTGCAAAACATAACTTAGTACTTGGTGGCAAAACCCTTGTTGGCAGTCACAGAGGTCAGACGTTTCTTGTAGTTGGCCACCAGGTTTGCACACATCTCAGGAGGGATGTTGTCCCACTCCTCTTTGCAGATCTTCTCCAAGTCATTAAGGTTTCGAGGTTGACGTTTGGCAACTCGAACCTTCGGCTCCCTCCACAGATTTTCTATGGGATTAAGGTCTGGAGACTGGCTAGGCCACTCCAGGACCTTAATGTGCTTCTTCTTGAGCCACTCCTTTGTTGCCTTGGCCGTGTGTTTTGGGTCATTGTCATGCTGGAATACCCATCCACGACCCATTTTCAATGCCCTGGCTGAGGGAAGGAGGTTCTCACCCAAGATTTGATGGTACATGGCCCCGTCCATCGTCCCTTTGATGCGGTGAAGTTGTCCTGTCCCCTTAGCAGAAAAACACCCCAAAGCATAATGTTTCCACCTCCATGTTTGACGGTGGGGATGGTGTTCATGGGGTCATAGGCAGCATTCCTCCTCCTCCAAACACGGCGAGTTGAGTTGATGCCAAAGAACTCCATTTTGGTCTCATCTGACCACAACACTTTCACCCAGTTGTCCTCTGAATCATTCAGATGTTCATCGGCAAACTTCAGACGGGCATGTATATGTGCTTTCTTGAGCAGGGGGACCTTGCGGGCGCTGCAGGATTTCAGTCCTTCACGGCGTAGTGTGTTACCAATTGTTTTCTTGGAGACTATGGTCCCAGCTGCCTTGAGATCATTGACAAGATCCTCCCGTGTAGTTCTGGGCTGATTCCTCACTGTTCTCATGATTATTGCAACCTCACGAGGTGAGATCTTGCATGGAGCCCAAGGCCGAGGGAGACTGACAGTTCTTTTGTGTTTCTTCTATTTGCGAATAATCGCACCAACTGTTGTCACCTTCTCACCAAGCTGCTTGGCAATGGTCTTGTAGCCCATTCCAGACTTGTGTAGGTCTACAATCTTGTCCCTGACATCCTTGGAGAGCTCTTTGGTCTTGGCCATGGTGGAGAGTTTGGAATCTGATTGATTGATTGCTCCTGTCCTCCTGTACTCCCTTTAAGAGTGTGCTCCTAATCTCAGCTCGTTACCTGTATAAAAGACACCTGGGAGCCAGAAATCTTTCTGATTGAGAAGGGGTCAAATACTTATTTCCCTCATTAAAATGCAAATCAATTTATAACATTTTTGACATGCGTTTTTCTGGATTTTTTTTGTTGTTATTCTGTCTCTCACTGTTCAAATAAACCTACCATTAAAATTATAGACTGATCATTTCTTTGTCAGTGGGCAAACGTACAAAATCAGCAGGGGATCAAATACTTTTTTCCCCTCACTGTGTTACACCATATGTCTGGTGATTGTACAAGACATGTCTTACAGCATACATACAGGTAATTTGGTTTTATTCATTGTGTGACGTTGCAAATTATTTGATTGTTTTGGAATATGGTTTTGAAACATTTGACTTGCTGGTTTACTAAACAGTCATCTGGGACTCAAAGAATTGTGAGTGTGGATCAATAGGTGGTTAATTTGGCTGTGTTCTGAGCTAACAAATTATTATGTGGATTTATGAGAATGGTGTTGGGTATAGAGGTTTATCAGATGTTTAGTTGGTGAGTCACACCAGCACATAGGCTGTTATTCTTGCTTCTGGACCAGATACCCCACTTTTGCTTTGAAGTGCATTTTGAGAGGTATTTATAGAAAAAGGAAAAATTCTATATAATACTCTTCAACTAATTTTGAATGAGGCCTGCTAAATCCTCCTCATTCTTTATCTATGTTCCTGAATTGTTTGTTTAAGCATGCAATAAAGCCAGTGGGCACAATTCTATTTAAAATGCAAGCTATGAAGTCAGAGGTTGGATCTGTCTCTTTCGATGAGGTGTGAGATATAAATTTAGGTTCAAATATTATGAGAATCATAATTATGTTGACACTGAAATATAACAAGTGATTCACAAGTTGAAAGGCTTGTAAGGATTAGTGGGATCTCCCTGGTGCTCGTTTTCATTGTAAGAATGTAGATTCTGTCCAAGTAGTTTCTGGAACTTAATCATGCAAGCTTTTCCTTCTCGGTTTGTAATGTAGTGTAGACTTTGTGTCTTTAGGCAGAAACATTTTTGGTATTAGAGTTTACCTTGTTTTCCACCCAAGAGTTTTTTGTTAGTCTGGTTTGTGACGCTCATGTAGTTAAAGAAAGAAAGGAAGAGAGCGAGAAAAAGAGAAATATATATCTAGGTAAGACCTCATCACCATCAGATGTAATCATACACCAAATAAATCCCTTACTCATTGTCTTCTAATACACATTGTGCCTCTAAAACCAGACTCTCACATTTATATTACCAAAGGAAATGTGTTCTCCAGTACCATTGCTTCATGCATAAAAGTAGGAAATAAAAGGTGGTTCTTTTCCACTGGGTGAAGTTGTTGAAATCAGTCAACCATTTTGTTATTGTCAATTTATAATCAGGGGACCAGCCATAGTTAGACTGGGCTGTGGCCATGTGCCCATGCTCTGGGTGGTGTTTTCCACACTGCAGGAAAACCATTCTGAACAAAGGAACATTTAGCAGGCATACCTGCACTATAACTCTACCTGACAGCCTTATCCTCTGGGCGTCATGCCCTCTTCTTTCTGTACTTCACTCTCTGTAACACTCACGCTCTCTCCTCATGCCCACTGTCCATCTGTGTGAGGGTTTCCCTGGCAGGAATTTGGTCCTGGTTCTGCCTTCTTTCTACTCCCCCTTCCTCTACTACTAAACCACTCTCTCTGGAACTGATGGGTGTAGGACAACTGGGAGCTTTTAACAAAGGTGAGAACTGAAAAGTGCTTTCTCGTGGTATCTCTTCCTGAAGCATATTCTTGAGCCAGAGTCTTTGGCTGCAACATATTAGTAAGAGCCTCTCACTCTCTCTGCTCTCATTCTTTTCCGAAGCAGAATGCTAAAACAAGAATGTCTCAATGCCTTCTTGGTATTAACATGTATGATTTCTTTTTCAGTTTATTAGTTTATTCATGTAATATATGCTATTTATTCTTCAAGGTCACTGTTTGCTCTGCTTCAGACAACCTGTCCTGGTCATCTTGTTATACCATACCAACCATAATACTGGGATAGTTCAAGCAACGAACACACTAGTGGCCCAGTAGGATTGAGGGAGTACCTTTTATGGAAAAGTTAGCATGCTCTACACTTCTTCCTCGGTTTCCTGTAATTCCTGTAATTTGTAATTGATTTCAGCTTGATTTATCGTTACCTAATTCACAACAGGCACGCTAACCAGTGCCCCAGCCTCTCCACAGGAATTTAATCAGTGTTCCATTTCACTGAAAATGTCGTAATTTGATCACAATGAGAAGGATTTGGGCATTTCATATAAAGTTCAATAAATGTTCAATAAAGGAAAAACCAACAATAAGTAGTTTAGTAAGCTGTTGGGCCACCACAAGCCACCATAACACCTTCAGTGTACCTTGGAACAGATTCTACAAGTCTCTGAAACCTTACCTGCTTACTAAAACATGAGTCCAAAACCACCCATAGGAGTTCAACTGGGCTGAGGACTAGTGATTGTGAAGATCATAGCATATGATTTGCATCATTTTCATACTCATCTAACCATTCAGTGCCCTCACGCCCTCTGTATGGACATCATAATGGATAAGTCCAATCAATCAGGATATAAATATTTCATCGTAGGATAATGGTGATCAGTTAGTATAACTTTGTATTGATTTGCAGTGACCCTTCCCTGTAAGGGGACAAGTGGACCCAAACCAATCCAGCAAAATGCTCTCCTCAGCATTTTGCCACCATTTTCCCTGTAATTTGTCTCCTGTCTAATATAAATATTGTTTGTTTGAGTAGACCTGTCCAGTTTGTGTAATCACAGGGATGGATGGCTTTTTTTTTTTTGCTCTGAGTTGTCTAATGATTGCTCTATACTCTGAATGTTCAAGAACACTTGCAGAATATTGGATGTTTGTTTCATATTATATCCAAACTGTCTGAACAAAATACTATCATATACTACTGTTAATACTAGTACGCACAGTATGAGTTAGTAGGCTTATATTACTCAGCTAGCACAAGCAGTATTCAGATCCTTGCTGGATATATGTAGAAAGATTAGACTGTACATTTATTTGCCATACATTCTCACCTTAGGTTCATACTAGCAAGCAACAAAGTGACAGGCCACCATTTATCCTTTGCAATTTCAGTGGACAAAGCAACAACACGATAGGCGCAAAAATGGAAGAAAATCTTATAATTGTCGGTTTATTTTGTCATATATGACCTCTCATTAAATATGTATAGAAGAAAAATAAAGCTTGGAAGCAAGTAGCAGAGATCGTTGGTGCCTAGTATGTAACATGTAAATCAAACAACTAGCTTTCATACTGATAAGTGCAGTATTTAAGTTGTTTTTAAGTAGTTATCTAAAGGCAATACATTTTGCCTTTTACCAATTACCATTTCCTACTGGAACAGGAAAAATGAATTGCTGGACAGTATACCCACACAGGTGATAACAGAAATGGTCACTTGACTTGTTAGTAGGTAGTATGATCCGAGGGTTAGGAGTGCATCTAGCTTCTTCAGTTCTTCTAAGCTAGCTTCTTTTAAGCACCATCTAAAGGTGCATTGAGCTTCTTCAGTTCTTTACTTCTTCAGCTTGCTCTGTGGAAACTCTTAAAGTTTCTACATAGGGCCATACAGCAGAAGCTTTCCTTTTTGGAATAGGATGTAGAACCTCAAAAAACCTATCGAAAGCAGTATTGAGGAGTGCATTTTACATGTTAACATCATGATCTCATTAGGTTACATTGAATGGATGACAAAGAATGCAATTATATTAGTGTTTTTAATGCTAAATAGGATCACAAATAAATGAGGAGGATGATGATGCCAGTGAAAGTACAAACCACAAAGTGTTTGACTATTGTTTTTGCTAAATATCTACTAAGAAAAAATGGTTCTTTTTTTCACTCCTGAAAGTCTGTATACTTCAGGGAGCATCCTTAAAGGTTTCATGTTAAGTCCAACAACACAATGTTTCACTTTACATATATATTTATGGAATTTGGCACACATTATTTTCAACAGCGTCTTACATTTATCTAATTTTTTATACAACTGAGCAGTTGAGGGATTAGGGCCTTCCTCAAGGGCCCAGCAGTGGAAGCTTGGTGGTTCTGGGATTTAAACTAACAACCTTCCAATCAGAGGTCCAATATCTTATCCACTGAGCTGCCACTACCCTAACAACAACAACAACAACAACAAATATAATAATAATAATAATAATAATAATAATAATAATAATAGTTCCAAGTAGCTAATCATCAAAACACCCTTGAGAAACCCCCTTTTCTTCGAAGAGTGTGTGACTAGAAGGAAGCATTAATCCTGATTACGATACATTGAGAACATCTACAAATGAATGAAATCTAGTAACCTTATGGTCATTGGATGGTGGTTAAGATGGACATTGCAGGACTACAGGATGTTTGTTAATTTTTATTATGGAATTGTCAGAATGGAGTGAAGTTAGACCCGGTCTCACAATGAGCTCATGGATATGCATGGCAGCAGGAGATTATGAGCCATTATTTCATCTTCTTCCTGCCTCTTATTTCCAGGACTGTTACCGTCCTGTCTCACACATTATATTACCCCTTCTATCCACTTCACCTATATAGCAGTTGGAGCTATTCGTATTCCCAATTGCACTGGACCACATGAAGGTATGATGGGAAGAATAAGGTCTGTTTTAGGCCACTTAGAAGATGCACTTTGCACTGCTGGTAGAGTAAACCATAATAAACACTGGCTCTCTATATTTTTTTTGGTTCCCATAGTTTAATGTAAAAGCTAAAGCTGCTTGCTGTGGTTACAGCAATATGTATTTAGCTGCAAGGCTGTTTGTCTTTATGTCAACATCCCTGGAAAATGCTAGCTTTTGAATCTAAATTGATTTACCATGGGGAATTTTGTAAACACCCAGTGATGTAAAACATCTGATGATGTTTCTGACACCCTACTCATACAAGCACTTATTGTATAAACTGTTGCACATTAAAGCACACAAAAATCACCCAATCGGTTACAGCAAACTAAAAGTTTCTCTTAGTCAAATTAATTAAGAATAATTAATACCTACAATACACATTTATATATTTAATGCTATTATGAGTTCAAATCAAGCAACATCTAGAGTTTACAATAGACTTTATTCACAATGCTGCCTTTCAGCATATTTGTGCTGTTTATTTTGTCACGTTTTCCATTTGCTCTCAAGCCGTTCTTTTGTTTCTAATGGGAACATGTGAATTATTAACAACAATGATCTCACTCCACTGAGTACTGTATTCATCTGGTGATTTGTTTAAAGCTTTCCCTTTGGGCTTATTTTCAAAAATTGTTTTAATTGCAACTCTTAAACTCCATACACTAGAGAGAAAATAAAGGGCTTGAGAAAGGCCCATGGACCAGGAGACCATGGTGTAACAGGGATTCAGGAGCATAGAGCCCTCTCCTGTTTCGTCAGAGAGACTGTCTTTTGCGTAAATATCTTTCCTGGTCTTCTTTTATCAGTCTGCCAGAGCCGATGCCCAGCTAGTCATGCAAGGTGCTGATTTCAGACCCAGCTGTAAAGTTCCAAGTTTAACTGCTTCATTTTACACAAATGACTTCACACATTTGTATCACACTGTATGGTAAGATACTGTAAAATGCTAAGCAAATATCAGGTACCTGACCAAAAAGTTTCAGTGTATTCAGGCAAAGCTGAGAAAGGCATGTACAGAAATATGACATTGCAATAATGGAAACTTAGTTTTGAGGATAAACAATGAAACTGCATGCCACTAGCATTTCCCTTGTTTTATATAAATGACATATTACTCATAGCAAGGAGAATTAGAATTGACTGGTGTCCTATACGCTGTATATTCCCACCTCATGCCCAGTGTTCCCAGGATAGGCTTCAGAACCACCATGGGCCTCACGGGTATAAAGTGACTACTTAAAGTGAGTAATTGAGGTGGAGGGGCTTAAAGGTTATTTGTCTGATCTTTCAGGACGTTAGGAAGGTGGTGACAGAGAGCACAAGACTCAGGTTGTCTCTGATGTGATCACATTACATTAGCAGCCTGGGAGAGTTGACTCTTGGCAGAAGTCAACTTTAAATGCTGATGACTGAAGTGCACCATACTTCATCCCAGCCCTAACCTAAATTACAAAAGAGAAGCAGAGAGACTATTCATGAATAAGCTGAAAAGGCCATTTTCTGCCTTCCTGTTTGAGTACAGACGTTACTGGGAATAGACAAGTGGTTGCATAATGATTTTTAAGTAAGACAATGCCATTCCTAATTGTCCTTCTATTTAACATAGCCTTTAACCTGTCTGTTCCTCACAATCACCCTGCAGTTAGGATGAGACACTTCATATTGGTGGAAGAGAGACAGCCTCTTACTGTGCTAAAGTTATTCTCATATCACTCCATATTTCACTGACTGAGCAGCCGAGTTGTAGCTGGTAATATAATGACTGTGTTAGTGTTAGCTTTGTGCAGCTGCACATGAACTTCTGGAAACAATTGGTTTGAAGTTTTTACTGTCGCCTTTCCCTTAGTCGTATTGTACCACTGAATACTGTTCTTATGGAAGCTTTTTAATTCAACTCTTTCTTGATTAAACTACAGTCTATATTCAGATGACGTTTGCTGGTTTTGGTGTCCAACTTCATCTGCATCTTGTTCATGTTCTGTTCATGTTCAAATGTGGACACTTTCAGGATTACTGGAAACTGGCAACTCATTCAGAATGATGGCTCAACTTACTTACATCACGGATAAAGCATGTGGCTTATGTATGTCTTGTCTTATTTATTTTTGTACATGGCTCATCTCATACTCACGGCTTCGCTCTGTTGAGTGTCTTTACTGTCACTTATACTGAAGTTCAGTGCATTTGCTTGGCAGCAGTGGCAAAGATTACTGGACTCTGGACATGTGGTACGCAGATCTTATTTAGTTTGGCTCTGTCAATAAACTAACAGTCTGACCAGTGTAAACTGGAATTCAGAGAATGATCCAAAACCCAAAAAGCACAACAGAATGTTGATTATCATGAACCATGAACCCGGTGATGCTAAATCCTTTGCATACATGCACTGTTAGAATTTAACCAGGAAGAGGTAAAGTATGAATGCAAACAACTGGAAATATAAATTTAATTTATTGAAATGTATTGAATAAAGTTAGACAACTATTCATCTACTCTGCAAACACATTTCAATAACTAAAACCCCTATCTTGGGAAGATTTAACATGTCAGTGTATGAGGACCAGCTCTAGTACAATTGGCAGAAAATTATCAGACAGATTGTGTGAACAGAAGTCAATAGGCTAGCAGCAAGGATGTGCTGACACATTTTGAGGTAGGTGATTAAAAAAAAAAATATATATATATATATATATATATATATAGAGAGAGAGAGAGAGAGAGAGAGAGAGAGAGAGAGAGAGAGAGATTGAGAGAGCAAGAGAGAATGCTGGTGATAAACAAACTCAAGTACTGAAAATGTAAGATCTATTATACATCATATCCTATGAAACAGGAATTTCATTGCAAATGGGAATGCTTGGCATTTAATAATGTTTAAAGGTGGCAAATGTGGTCAAGGAAAGCCTGAACATTACTAGTAATTG